>NW_028242219.1:0-252858 GCF_964263255.1 Lissotriton vulgaris | reverse complement strand
CATACAGGCACATGCATCAACAGAAAAACCGGTTGCAAACGGGCAGATTCTCAGAATCTGCCCCTTTGCAACCTGTATTTTTGCATAACCGGATGCATCATCCCAACTGCAAAAATCGAAATTTGAGTAATCTCTGAAATTGCGATTACTTAAATTGCGATTGCATTTAAGGAATCGCAAATCGAGATTCCATAAATGCAAAGTAAAAAAATGATCGATTTCGCTAATAGGGGGCGCAAATTACCATGAAGTTGAACTTCATGGTAATTTGCAAAAACTTTTAAAAATGCACTTTTGTGCATTTTTCAAAGTTTCATGTTGCCCACACACATGCACTTAGGGCATGTGTGTGCGCAACATATCTGCACAGATCAATTTTAGGGGTGAAACAGGGAGTCCTTTTGACACCCTTGCACCCTGAAATTGCATGTGCAATTTGCGAAGACCTATTGGTACTCGCAAATTGCTCATGCAATTTCCCCTTCATTCCAATGGGCCTCTAGGCACATAGGAATGAATGGGAAGCGATTCCTTATTTGCGATTCGCAATTTGCGAGTCGTATTAAGGAATGTGTAGGAATCGCTATTTTTACAGCGATTCCTACATGCATAGGCTTTTGAGAGTCCTTAATTGCGATTCCTTAATTATCGCAATTAAGGACTCGCAAAATCCTACCTTGATGCATGTGCATGATAGTTCTGTGGTTTGGTCATATGGGCCACAAATTTATTTTAAAAAATCCAAAATTGCCTTTCTCAATGTCCTATTTTTGGAACACGAGCTGTCAAGTGAAGGTAAAAGCCTAGCAACACATTGTTTAGAGAAGTATGCGCTTTTACAATCACCAAACACGTTACAGAAATTTCAATCCATATTGATATTCCTAAATTTTGGCAGAACGAACATTTCAGATAATGCAGAAAAGGTAAAACCATTGTACGACTTGATTCGTCCAGACTTTTCCAGTACACATGGGACAACTGAACATACACAGATACTACGTTCAGTAGAAGCTGACATGCTAGCTTCAAAATACTTACACACACGTGTAAACACAACAAACCTGGTGATCTGTATAATTACGGGCATCAGGGTACACCTGTATTACATTCAATGAGGGAGACATTGTACCTATTGCATATAAATCTCCTCTATATACAAATGCAGAAATGCGTTTTGCACTGACAGAAAAAATCCTGATGGCATTACAGACTGCTGTAGGGAGAGAGAGAACATTTACTCAGGGAAAACAAATTATCTTTGTGACTCTGTTTCAGGCCTTAGAGGCTGTGACAAAAGACAGCGTTCCTAACGCAGAAGCTTTGCACCTGCGAGCGATACAATGGGCCAGCTCACTCACTGCAACAGATGTATACTACATATTTAGTTCTACATTACAGACACAAGCTTATCTGCAATTTGAGAATGAATATTCTCTACCTAATGAAGTCATGCCTCTTGAGCAGTATGATTATATCATCTATATTGATGGTTCTGCCCAGTACCCCGTAGGGACAAAGCAGACTCTGCAGTCTGTGCCGCTGTAAAGTGTAGAATGCAGGATGCTGAGCTCTACCCTGACAAAATGTACATGCAGTCACTTGGTGACCCAACAGTGCAACTGGCTGAACGTAGAGCTCTAATTCTGGTGCTTGAAAATACATAACCCCTGGATTCTCCAAACTCATAGTGTGTGATTTGTATTATTGTGTTCAGTATAATGAGTACTGACACTATTGGAGTCAGAATGGATGTAGAGATTCCAAAGAGTACACTGTAAAGCACAAGAAGCTTTGTGGACAGGTGGCTAAGCTAAAAGAATGCTTGCCACGGTCTCATGCAATTCATACCTTGAGTCACTAACATGTTAGAATACACTTTGCAGTGAATTCAATGGCTCACGAAGCCCCAAAAGCAACACTGCAAACCGCTGCTTTCACTGCGATTACTCGTTCCAGTACAAGGATCGATGGAGACATTATGACGGCTGTCAATGCTCCGCAAGATGGCACCCATCTGCCGAAAGGCTTTCCACTGAAATACTCCTAATAGTTTAGTGCGCAAAACATACCATTTGCCCATATTCTCAGAGTGGGGGAAAGAGCAATACAAAACTCGGATCTCAGGTTAGGTTTAATACTAGCAGCACATGGCAGCAACAATTTCATTATTGCAGCAACGTTATTGATGGCCAGGTCTATGTACACAGACAAAGGAGTTTGTCCTTAAATGTAACATCTGCCAACAAGTGAAGGGTTCCACCATAGCATATCCACCAGACACCTCTATTGATCTCTCACAAGCTTGTTGCTTGTGTTTATCTAGACCACTGCCGCATCTTACAATCAGATGGGGCTTACAGGTACATCTTGGTTGCAGTGGATTCCTACTCTTGATTCCTATGGGTTTGGCCACAGCGATCAGTTGACACCTGACTGTTATAAAAGATAGGCAAGTCTTTATTTGGGCATATGCAGTAGGCACATTCCATTTGGATGAGGAGCTGGCATTCATCTTTAAGGCTTACAAAGACACACGGGAAAATTGGGTGTAACCATATGGTACTCCTCCCCTTATCATCCAAAAGGGAATTGACTTGAGACACCTAAAGCAGTCTATAACAGCTTGGGTACTAGACTCAGGTCGCAGTTAAGTCCATCACCTATGTGGAGTCCAGAGAGCCGTTAATAATCTGCCTAGAAAATCCCTGGGTGGTCAGACTCCCAATGAGGGGTCCAGATGTGGGTATCTGACCTCAACAGTCTCAGTATAGTGGCGGCAGACACACCATTTGCAATCAATGAACATTTGGATGTTTTACAGGAACTGTACAGTTTCTGGGATGCACAAAGCAACACTCAAGTAAAACTCTCCGCAACTGGAGAAGTGAAGGAAGAACGAGTAATTTCTGGTTGGATGCCAAATGCTGGTGATCTTGTCCGGGAGAAGATTGTGGACAAAAAGGAAATGGGGCCATCTTACAGGCACCAATACCTGCCTTGGCCATTGAAAGTACGAGAACTGTACTTCCTCTGCCCCTTGCTAGTTTCAAAAACAAGAGATTTCTGTCAATATTTCTTGTCAAACCACATTATGTGGGTGTTTCTACACAGTAGGCCACATGGGCACCTGAGTGGTTATCTGGTTCCTCTCACTACCATTCAGGAAGTCGAATTGGAGGCTTTAATCAGCAATGAAGCTTCCTCTCCCCAGCTGGAGATAGCTAATAGTGAAGTATCACTTCTACCGGCTACATCAACAACTACTATTTAATTTAAATTAATTGCAGGTTTATATAGCACTAGAATCGACTCCCGGAGGAGTATCTCCGCGCTTCGACCGCTGGGGAACCCGTCCTGGCTCACCCTGAGAGACGGTCCCTAATGGGTATCTCTAAGGTGCGACCAAGCATCCCCGGCGGTCTGGGGGGGCCGTTGTGAAGATGAGGCAAGCTAATGCCCAGAGTTGCCGAGTGTGGTCCCTGACTGGAGTAGGCACCGAGGCGAGAATTATCGAGCCCGCTGACCCTGGTCCACGACCCTGCCGCGTCGGGAATCGAACCCTGGTCCCGGGCCGTCCTCTGCTTACGGGTCTGCCGCCTCTAACCAGTGAGCCACACCACACCACTACTATACAATCAAGTTGTACAGAAACACAGATTTCAATTTTGAAACCTGACACAGATAGTGTCTACATCAATGTACCACAATTTGAGTCAATTCCCAGTGCTACATCACCTGCAGAGTTGCCATAGATAGAGCAAACAGCCTCAAGCTACTTCATGGATTTTTATACATTTTCTTTGGACTCATCTGACCTGCCACCCCCAACACTACCGCCCGAGGTAGATTGCGTGAATTCTATTTCTGGCTGAAGATGTACTTTGTTTCTCCATCGTTGTACCTTTGGATTCTTAAACAAAGAAGGGGGATTAATAGGGCTGTTTAACGGGTTGCAGCATGCATGCCCTGGAAATATATTAGAAGAAGAGTATGCAGTTCCACAAGGATGGACAACAAGTGGGGAGGGCAAAGGAGGGAGATCCTCCTTTTTCAGAGCTAGAGTTCTCACACACCCAGCAAGCTAGGTGTCATGCTTCATCATATGGACTAGCTCCTTGTCGGGCCGGCTGTGCAATACCCGATAGGCACCCATAAAGGGGCTCCTTAGCTGAGATCTTCTGTTCCTTGCGGTATGGTGCCGTGGGTGTGAAGGCCCTCGGGGACTGTGTAGATGTGACATGAGTGAGTGATGTTTAAAAAAGGTTGGATAATCTCAAAAACATATTTATTGGGATGGTTATCCACCTTATTGAAAGAATAGAACAGTGGCTGCTCGCTGGCTCAATGGTCCAGTGGAGCAATGCTCAGCTCTAAGATGGTGGTCGACATGTTTCACGCAATATGTTCAATAATAATACACTGCATTTCATCAGGACCTATGTGACAAAAACTATCTACACAAGGTGGTGGGTGGAAGAGTTCCTAACTACCACTGTTCTTGGGTGCTAGCACGAGGTCCAGCCAAACCGAGTAGTAACCTAAACAGGGATGACATAAAAACAAAATGACTAGGAATAATGGTCTAGCAAATTAATATTGTCATCCTCACAGCCCCACACAAGTGTCCATCAGGTCAATGATTTGTGAGTGTGTAAAGCACCTATTATTAAAAAAACAAAGCTTAAAAGGGAGAATGACTGAATGAAAACAGCATTAAAAATGGAGAGAATCGTAACCATAGTGGGTTCACTCACCTATATAGATAGCGCTTGATTCATAAGGTTTTCTCCGCTCCAGACACCTAAATGGGTGGTGTACTGCAGAGTGGGAGATAAAGCAAAGCATAGTGACTGTCGTCACCAGAATACCAGCTATGGTGGAGAAAGGCTAAAACAGGTCCCAAACGGGTAATCAGGCATCCGATAGACCACCCATACTCTAGCACAACAAATGCGTGTGCCTACTGGCCTCCCATAGTCAACCCAGCACCCCAGCAGTAGCCAATTGGCAGATTTTTTGAAATGGGTGATACTTGAGGCACACCTTAAAATCACCTACCAGTTCCTTTTCAGAATTGAGCAGAGATCGGTACACCGCCTATCAACGGACTCGCTTGACCTTAATGATAACATACCTTGGGCTGCTCTGACTAGGAGATACCTTGCGCCCGTCTTTTAGAATCCTGTGATTTCCTTTGGTATGACAACGGGTTCGGTTAATCCTCCCCTCTAAACAGACTGGTTACATTACTTATTTACATCGCGGGTTCCATACTGTAACCACCAAGACTATGTGTTCTGATACAATATCGACACAAGTACACATAACATACTGTCCTATTATCACTGGGACCCCTTTGTCCACAATATTAGGCTAATGTTGGGCTTTTTCTGTATTACGTTGTCTCTAAATGAGTGTGGCCATGTTCTATGCTGATTACACCTCACTAATTGTGAGCACATCCTCTTGTCCTATAAAATTGGAATAATGTCTCCTTTATTTCATGACCGCCTGTCTTGTGTCCCACTGACACGGACTTCGCTATTTATCACTTGCCACTGGCAAGTATTAGCGCTTCACACCAAGCTTACTCACTCTAAGATGGCCGCCACATTGCCAGAGCCAATAGGTATTACACGCTTGGGACGCCAGAGCCACCACGTGACTCGATGTGACGCTACGCCGGCCCCCCACACCCGTTGGCCATAGTTAATGAGCTAGCCCTGTTTATAACTGCTGTTGTACCGGCACTCCAACGATCTGGTACCTTGGCGCAGCTCAGGGTAAATTTCTGGCGCGCGGCATTCTAGGACAGGTGAGTGAGCTGGCTGAGCAACATTTAATGGTTTATTGGTGGTGTTGTTGTGGGGACTGAATGGGTCCTATCGCAATTGGTTTTTCACGCCCGGTACTTTCCCGGGCTCCTGGCGTATTTAGTGGCGTGGTCTGCATGACTACGTGGGGAGGTAGCGGCAATGGCTAGTTCTGGATGGGCCACCCCTACAGCCCCACTTCTGGGTGTGCGCCCACTGTCATGACCATGGGCCGCGTGCTGCTCCACGGAGGCCAGTAGGCATAGGCGTTTGTTGCGCTAGAGTATTGGTTAAGTATGGGTGAATTTTGCGAATTCGTGGCTCGCGAATTTGCAGATTCGCGAACTCGCAATCCGTAAAATCCGCGAATTTGTGCGAATTTGCGAATTTGCTGTTTTTGCCAGTTCGCGGGGTTTTGTACAAGTTCGGGAATGCGAACTTACTTGTGTGGTCGCAATGGTCATGACCATGCTGTTTCTACGTGTCTAGCCTGTTTGCGACCCAGTGGTTCATCGCGGCCACCCTCCGGTTCATCACTGCCACCCTCTGGTTCACCAATGCCACCCTCTGGATCATCACTGTCCCACTCTGGTTTATCACAGCACCCTCTGGTTCATCACTGTCCCCCTCTGGTTTATCACAGCACCCTCTGGTTCATCACTGCCACCCTCTGGTTGATCACTGCCATCCTCTGGTTCATCCCTGCCACCCTCTGGATCATCACAGCCACCCCCTGCTTCACCAGTGCCACCCTCTGGTTCATCACTGCCACCCTCTGGTTGATCACTGCCATCCTCTGGTTCATCCCTGCCACCCTCTGGATCATCACTGCCACCCCCCGCTTCACCAGTGCCACCCTGTGGTTCATCACTGCCACGCTCTGGTTTATCACAGCACCCTCTGGTTCATCACTGCCATGCTCTGGTTTATCACAGCACCCTCTGGTTCATCACTGCCACCCTCTGGTTTATCACAGCACCCTCTGGTTCATCACTGCCACCCTCTGGTTTATCACAGCACCCTCTGGTTCATCACTGCCACCCTCTGGTTGATCACTGCCATCCTCTGGTTCATCCCTGCCACCCTCTGGATCATCACTGCCACCCCCTGCTTCACCAGTGCCACCCTCTGGTTCATCACTGCCACCCTCTGGTTTATCACAGCACCCTCTGGTTCATCACTGCCACCCTCTGGTTTATCACAGCACCCTCTGGTTCATCACTGCCACCCTCTGGTTGATCACTGCCATCCTCTGGTTCATCCCTGCCACCCTCTGGATCATCACTGCCACCCCATGCTTCACCAGTGCCATCCACTGGTTCATCACTGCCACGCTCTGGTTTATCACAGCACGCTCTGGTTCATCACTGTCCCTCTCTGGTTTATTACAGCACCCTCTGGTTTATCACAGCACCCTCTGGTTCATCACTGCCACCCTCTGGTTTATCACAGCACGCTCTGGTTCATCACTGTCCCTCTCTGGTTTATCACAGCACCCTCTGGTTCATCACTGCCACCCTCTGGTTGATCACTGTCACCCTCTGGTTGATCACTGCCATCCTCTGGTTCATCCCTGCCACCCACTGGATCATCACTGCCACCCCCTGCTTCACCAGTGCCACCCTCTGGTTCATCACTGCCACCCTCTGGTTTATCACAGCACCCTCTGGTTCATCACTGTCCCCCTCTGGTTTATCACAGCACCCTCTGGTTCATCACTGCCACCCTCTGGTTGATCACAGCACCCTCTGGTTCATCACTGCCACCCTCTGGTTGTTCATTGCCATCCTCTGGTTCATCCCTGCCACCCTCTGGATCATCACTGCCACCCCCTGCTTTACCAGCGCCACCCTCTGGTTCTTCACTGCCACGCTCTGGTTTATCACTGCACCCTCTGGTTCATCACTGCCACCCTCTGGTTTATCACAGCACCCTCTGGTTCATTACTGTCCCACTCTGGTTTATCACAGCACCCCCTGGTTCATCACTGCCACCCTCTCATTTGCCACTGCCACCCTCTGGATCATCACTGTCCCCCTCTGGTTTATTACAGCACCCTCTGGTTCACCACTACAACCCTCTTGTTCACCACTGTAGATTATGGGGGTAAAGCAAAGCACACCTTCCCAGCCTCAACTAAGATGAATTAATTTGGGGCTGGTTAATGTGTCACTGAATGTGTGCTTCAAGTCTGGCACCTGTAAGACCTTCCTGTTGCTGTTATTTTTTTTACAGAAGCATTGTGCCATACTTGTAACTATTCTCTGACCCTGCTCTGAGGGTCAGAGCAGGGTCAGAGAATAGTTGAAAGTAGGCAGCTGAACTCTGGAGGGGCCCCTCTCAGGAAGCACTACAGGGAATGGTTACAAATTAGTTTGAACTTTTGCACCTGCTAACTGCTTTCAGTTTTCCAAAATGTGTTTTACTTCCATTTCGCGAGATTTGCTGGACGCAAATTCGAACTTGCAATCCGCAAATTTGTGCGAATTTGCTGATTCCTCTTTTTTTTGCATGTTCGGGCGGTTTTTCTTTTTTTTTTCGTGTTCGGGTGGTTTTTTGCTTATTCGCGGGCCGCTTGCAGCGCACCGACCCCGAGGTTGCCCATGAGGTCATGTACGGGCGCGGCCATCTTGTTTGCGTGACGTGTTTCCATTTCCGGGCGCTCGTTGCAAGTTCGCGTTGTATGCGGCGCGCGATTACGTATTTGTGGGCGTTTTTGCGTGCTCCCGGGGAAAATATCGTGCAAACTTACCCACGCGGTCCTCTATGGGCGCGGCCTTCTTGTTTTTCATTCACTGCTATGGTTTTGGGAATGCTACCTTTCTATCCACCTTACATCTTTGCAATCCTATGTTTTCTGAACTTTTTTGGAGTTTTTTTTGCTTATTATCTCTCTCTTCAATTTCCTACATCTATATTTTGTTTATTTTTTTAACTTTTTGTTACTTTATTACCTACTTTATTTCTTTTGCTCTCTCTCTTATTTTTTCACACCTATTCTTCTTTCTTTCTTCTTGTGCCCCGGACCATGGCTAAGGGAGGCGACAAGGGCAAGGGGAAGGGCCCAGCCCCACGTACCCGGCTCCCTTGTGGGAGTTGGAGGGGGGAGGAAGTGCAGCCCAGGGAGATCTTTTCTGCGGTGGAGGTGGCCGCCTTGATGGTTTTTCTCCAGGTCCACCTCCCTAAGACCGTGGCAGCAGGTGGGTGGATTGCTTCCGGTTACGGCCTCCGGGAGCATCGCCAGCTGTGGGAGAAGGTGTGCCGGCGCATGTATAAGGAGTCTGGGGTCCGGTGCACCTACCAGCAAGTGACGCACCGGTGGACTGACATCTTGGACCGAGAGCATGACATGCTCGACCTGCTTGTTGTGGACATCCCTGGGCTTGGTAAGTAGCTATTTAATAACTACTTTTTCTCCTTCTGCTCTGTTATATTGCTAATCTATTTTTTTCCTGAAGAGTACGAATGCTGCTGATTAGATTACATTGCAGGTAAATTACTGTTTAAATAGCTTCTGTCATTGCAGGTGCTCGCCTGGTTATTGGCGTTGCTACTATGCTTACTTGTTTGCAACTTTTTAGTCATTAGAGAGCATTACTACGTAATGCTAGAGACAGTAGACTCAAGTCTAGTCCTTCTTTGTACTCCTGCTGCTGCCACTTTGAAGAGATAGTGGTGGATTGATACTTTGAGTATACTATTTATTACTTGTTCTAGGACATTTGTTAGTGGTCTGCAATCATGATGATGGGCTGTGTCTGTCACGCGACGTCTCGTGCTGCTGAGTGATGGCAGTCGTAGTAGAACCTTTTTGTTGTTGATGTAGTTAGTGAATTACATAACTTTCCTAGTAGACGGTCTGTGAATCCTGCAATACTGTACTACTATCCTCTTAGTTGACCAGATCAGATGCAATTGATGCTAATTTGTTTCCCCGACATAATTTTAGATTGAGTACAAAGAAATCAAATATTTCCCAAAAAACAATCATCCATGTTGTGTTTCTTTATTTCATGATCACCAGCAACTCCCAGGGGCAAGGCGACGGCGGAGACAGAGACTCCGGTGGCACAAGTTGGACAGGAGCAGTCCCTTCCAGGCTCTTCTGCTGGCCCCAGTAAGTTGTCTTATTGTTATCTTAATACTTATACTTCCCTAACTTTTACAGCTCCTATTTATTATAAACTGGTTCCTAATAATTCTATGTTTTACAAAATAGTCTTGGATCTTCTTCTAATGTAGACTACTTTCTACATTCTTATCCTGCCTCTACCATTACTCTCTGTGCTACTACTATTTACAAATATGAGTCGGTCTGTGTAGGTAGCTAAGCTTGCCTATTCGGCAAACGGTGTGAAACAAAACTCTGATACAGCAGTAGCTCTAGGCACTGAGTGCAGTCCTCTGGGTTGCCCTTGCTGTCTATTCCAGTCTTCTTAATGTAAGTGCTTTGACAATTTGCAACAACAAAATGTAATTGTATACACTAAGTAAAAGGTAGCAGTGTCCTTTTTGATTTGAGAGGAGCACATCCCATACCGCTAGTGTTTCAGGGACTATTCTGCACACAAAGAAGTATGGACAAGATGATAGGTGTAGTTCGTCTTTCGACATACCTCAGTCCCAACAGAAGTTGAACCCCCAATCCCCTGACCGACTATCTAGAATGTCTGACCAATGATTTTTACGACCCAGAAGAACAAAAGAAGACTATCTCCGAGTCCCGGCCTATCTGAGTCACTGAAACATGACTGCCAAGTGCAGTAGTTCAAACCTTTCCGCTCACTCACTCGTAAACAAAATCCACACAGTGTTTGTTAGTTTTAAAGTTTTATTTTCAATTAAGAAATGAAAACACTATTTTATTATTTTTAATAGCGTAGTATTCTGATGGATGAAGATGACGTTAAAGTTGCACTTGCAACAACATTCCCATGAATGAAATTAGTATGACTCAAAATTAATAATAGTTAACAGACACATGAAATTATTAGAATAACTTTGCGGGAGCCCCCACCTTCTTTAAAGTACTTAAAGTACTGCTGGTGATGACTTACTAGTAGTTGGAGAATTGTCTGGCAGAAGGGCAATGGAATCTTCTTTCTGTAATGAGAAACATGGTGCCCGTTAAGCAAGCATTCATCAGTTGTCATAAGAACAAGTGTAGCATTTAATGGAATAAGCAAATAAAAGGTTAACACCGTCACCAAAACCGTTACTTTTTTTCAATCCCAGTAATAAAAAAATGTGTTAGGTAACATTTTCTTCCGTTACGAGACAAAATAGGGGGTTGTGTATGGCATCTGTAAATATGACATGTTTTTCCTAGACGTCACAACATCAACATCTGACGCTGCACAGATGACAACCAGGGGTCCACTCAGGATGCGGCGGCGCCAACCGGAGGAGCTGGGGGGGAAGACTCAGCGGCGGCGGACGGTGGTAAGTTATTATACTCCTTACTTATTGAAATTTTTTGGAGTAGCAAAAGGAGTGTACGATGTACTGTACAGTAGTACACAGTACACTAGTATAAGTACACTGTACTTTCAAGAACATTTACTAATTCAGAACTACTTTTTGGGCTATCACGGAGAAGAAAGTCAACCTTGACTTTTAATAGCATTAGCTGCGGTACTTCACTGGTAACCAATGGCACCCTCTATTTCACTTCAACTCAGCTGGCAAATTTTTATTTTGATTTGTGTAGCCAAGTCATATCAGATGAAGTTTAGGGATATGAAGAACGAAAAGTTAAAGAAGGGTGAAACGAAGGACGAGTGAGTCTTAATATCTATGACTGTAAAGAATGGTTTTGTTGAATGCAATTCAACATAAGAAGACAGAGCTTTCCAAAATATAATGAAAAGGGTGTTAGTTGGTTTTTGACAAAAATAAATTTTGGTACATTTGAGACATCAAGAAGAATCATAGACGTACTTTCGAAGCCTGGATGTTATCTTCTTTATCCTCCTCGTCGATAGCAGAGGTGTATGATGTAGTAGAGCAGACGCTGATTGGAAGAAGTATGGCCAGTGGCAGTGCCACCCCTATAGAAAAGAAAGACATTCAGATCCCCACTTGCATGTACTGCTTAAAGTACTGCGAGTCTGCATCATCATGGCCTGTGTCTGTATTTCTTGGGTGAAAGCAGAGTGAGCTGCCATTATGGCGGCAAGCACAAGTTCACGTACCAGTGATTTCTTGCAACCCAAGAGAAAAAAAGTTTAAAAAATGCCTTTTTTTAGTACTCTCTGACTATGTATGTAGTAGTGAGTCCACCCATAGTGCTGCTAGTGGAATTCCTGAAAACTCCCAGTAATGTCACAGGCTTACAAAGACGGCGGAAAGATACATGCAAAATGCTATACTGTTACAACAGGTATCTGTACACATGTCGCATGTACAAAGAAGTTTTTCTTCAATTCAGATTTTATCCACCACGCCCAGCCAACACGTGTTTCGTCAGGGCTAGTAGCCCGCGACTTCATCAGGGCTCCCGCGGGCAGCGGTTCCAAAGCTATTGCCACAATGGCTAGGTGCTCTCAGCCGCTTCCAATTCCGGCCCGGCTACCGGGTACTGTGGAGGTTCTCGCTGATTCATCTCAGCCGTCTCAGCTTTACAGCGTCTCCGCGTGTAAACTGTAAATGACTTCCGCATTTACACGCGGAGACGCTGGAAAGCAGTACGGCTTAACCTGCTGCTCACACGGATACTCCTATGGTGTGTCGCATCTTTGGTATTAACCATCACACGGACGGTTGAGATGAATCAGCTAGAACCTCGACAGTACCCGGTAGCCGGGTCGGAATTAGAACCGGCTGAGAGCACCTAGCCATTGTGGCAATAGCTTTGAAACCGCTGCCCGCGGGAGCCCTGATTAAGTCGCGGGCTACTAGCCCTGATGAAACACGTGTTGGCTGGGCGTGGTAGATAAAATCTGAATTGAAGAAAAACTTCTATCAAGACTACTTCCACATTGTTTGTCTATTGGTTGTGTTGTTTGATTACCAACAGCATTTACCTGCTGTATCAATTATGTTTGCATCTTGGTCCTAATTGGAGGTTTAGGTTCTTCCTCCTATCTTGGGCACCCTGAAAATAGTGGTTAGAATTATAAATAACGTCACATACGGGAGGCGCCAGTTGTGGATCGACAATCAAAAAAAACCTGGTCCATTATCTTCAAAATGTTATACTGTGTTTGCTACTTGCTGGTGTTACTGATGCTGGTGTTACTGAGTGTCAACTTTCTGTTGAATTATTTTGAATTTATGTTAAAGACTATTGGCTACAGTATTTTTCTTTCTTTTTTCATAGATGCTACTCCCAAAAAGCTCACCCGTAAGGAGATGGCTGTCCGGGCCAGGGCCCGTAACCTGGAGGCTATTTGTGTCGAGTATCGATGGTTGTGGGCTCGGGAGCATGAGGAGGAAACCACAACAACCTCCAGTATATCCTCCTCCACTGCCCCCGCGTCCACCAGCCACAAGCCTCCAGCCAAACGGAGCCGTGGCCCGACAGCCTCCCGCCACCGCCGCACAGCAGCAAAAACAACAGCTGTTGGCCGAAAAACATCAGCGCCAGCTCCGGGACCTCCGCAAAGAGCTGCGGGACGTGCAGCACCAGCTGTCCAAACGCCACCGGAGGAAGTGACTGTCCCTTGTCCCTTTTTTAAAGACTGTTGGGGAGGTGGGGAATTGGGTTTTTGGGAAAGGGTACTTTTTGATTTTTGGATATTGGTTTGGTTTGGGAGGGGGGTGAGTTGGGGTAATTCTATTTTTGTGAAGACAACAACATCCATAATTTGTATTTCTTAATAATTATATTTTTCATTCAAAAACACAGTATACACGCTCATATTATTTTGTGTGGGGTTTGGCGGTGGTTAATGGACGTTTGGTTTTTCAAACTTACCAGCATGAATGAAACTTCTTGTCCTGAAATGTACCAAAATGCAAGTAACCGAGTTAGTCAATTCAGTAGCCCTACTACTGTACTTTACTAGTAGTACTGTTAGGCTTTGCTGTCCTCCAAACTTAGTCCTAGCCCATTATTCTACTACCTCCCCAATATGCTTATCTTACCTGTGATTTGCGAATCATGGTTGGTGAATAAGGTTGGTTGTTAACTTGAATCCTCGACGGATGCAATATCATTGTTGTGCTGGTAGCAGTAGTGGTACACACTGGCAGTATCACCATATGAAAAAAAGAGGAAATTAAACATTGAGTGGCCTGAGCATAGCATTAGAAACAGTACAATAGATAGTATGGTACTGAACAGTGCCCTAGCCTAAGCAGTGCCAACGTAAGGTAAGCATTAATCATTCATTTCATTGTTGTTAACGTCATGTAGGAGGAGGATGTTCTTATCAATCCACGATGGCGCACATGAACTTGTGGTTGCTTTGACCTTATCCTCCCCAGCAAGTGTTTGGAATTTATTGTTGTTATCAGTCACACCTCAATGAAATACCACACAGCCCGGGGGTAGAGGGTTAGGGTTTGAAAATTGGATGGGAATGGGGGTTTTTGGGAAAGTTTGGTAGAGAGGAAAAAAACACAGCATGGACAGTCAAACAACTAATGAAGAGAAACAAATCTTTGGATTAGAAGATATTGATAAATCTTGAAAGGGACATAAAGGAAGTGCACTGCTGCATGCCATAAGTAGTAAATGGATGGTTAGGTTACTGAAAAGTAGTACTACCACTTACTGCAACTTACTAGTAACTACGAAGAAACAAGTTGACAGTACAGGGATGCAGTCATTACGCAATTTCACTTGCCTCTCTGCCCTCAGAAGGAAGAAACACTTAGAACATGAAATTAATGTTAAACATAGCAAAAATGTATCTAATTGCTGGAGGGAGGGATGAATTTGAAGCAGAGATCAAACAAACGCACAGAGTCACACTCGTAGAAGTAAGTTCAAGTTCACAACAATATCATTTAAAAGATAAGGAGAATTTTGGATACTGTTACTGTTTTTTGTAGTTGTCCCGTTGAATTTGTGAAGTCGATGCATCCAGCCATTCCTCTTATTCGCGGTACTCCTTCATTCTATCGGATGCTCCGTCGATCAATCTTGGTAACCAGACACACTGTCCACTGCCTGCCTGATGCGGATTTGCGGATCGCTAATTGTAAGTCTGAGTAGTACATCGATAGCACATGGTAAAAGCCTGCCTGTAATTGATGATGGAAAAATACAACAGTAAGTGTTAAAGACACTTTGGAGAAAAACATATGTAAGGCACGCTGTGTAGTGCAAAAATTATACTGTCACTTTCAGAGATGACAATCCCCAAAATCTAGAACAGCCCACATTTCCCTCCCAAAAACGTGCAGAATACTGCTGCTACCTCAAAGAAGCCTAATTTCAATTTGTGTCAAACCGCACTTAAAAAGTATGCCCAAAACCCCCCTTTCCCACCATGGATTATGTTCAAACGACTTGCAATCAAAATTAGACATTACAACAAGTTTTCCAAGACCCCACCCAGTCGTAAAAATCTATAACCCCCGCCCAAACACATGCAATACAGTACTGTAGTGCTAACCCTAACAAGCCCTAAGTTAAGAATAGTGGCAAACGCTTTCTTTAACTAGGCCAAATCCCCCCTTTCCCACCATGGATTTTCTTCAAACCACTTGCAACAAGATTACACATTCCCACGAGTGCTGTAAGACCCCAGAACCCAGTTGCAAAAATCTAGAACACCCCCAAACACATGGAATACTGCTGCTAGTGCTAACCCAAACGAACCCTAAGTTGCAAAAAATGCCAAAAGGCTTTTCAGCATGGATTTTGTCAAAACCACTTTTATCCGGTATTAGACCTTCCCGGCAATGCCCCAAGACCCGCCAACCCACCCGCAAAAAAGCACAATACCCCAAACAGCCAAAAAGCAAAAATGGAAAATCTCATACTTACAATATTTTTCGGCCTTCTTTCAATTCTGTCCAAACGCGCTGTGCAGCTAGGCCATAACTCCCGTTTTCCACCATGGATTTCCTGAAAAACAAATGCAATCAAAATTAGACTGTGCCAGCAGTGCTCCCAGACGCCGAAATCCACCTACAAACACCAGGAACCCCCCCAAAGAGCACCTCAAAGACAAGCAAGTCAGCAAAAACGCAAAAAAAAATTCACCTCCGATTTTGTCCAAACCAGTTTTATCCGGTATTAGACCTTCCAAGGAATGGCCCAGAGCTGTCAACCCAGGCGAAAACAAGTAGAAGACCCCCAAACAGCCAAAAAGCAAAAGTACAAAAATGGGGACTTAGTCATTTTCAGGGCAATTTCCAAAATCACTCCGCGCGCGCTCTGCAGCTAAGTCCTAACTCCCCTCTGCCACCATGGATTTCCTTCAAACCTCTTGCTATCAAAAGTATCCATACCCAGCAGTGCTCCCAGGCCCCGAAACCCACCCACTAACACCAGGAACCCCCCCAAACAGGCCCCCGAAAAACGCTAAATTGAGCAAAATGTCAGAAAAAGCAAAAACCTTTTCCTCATGGATTTTGTCCAAACCAGTTTTATCCGGTATTAGACCTTCCCAGCAATGGCCAGAAAGCCGTCAACCCAGGCGAAAACAAGTAGAAGACCCCCAAACAGCCAAAAAGCAAAAGTACAAAAATGGGGACCTAGTCATTTTCAGGGCAATTTCCAAAATCACTCCGCGCGCGCTCTGCAGCTAGGCCCTAACTCCCCTCTGCCACCATGGATTTGCTTCAAACCTCTTGCTATCAAAAGTATCCATACCCAGCAGTGCTCCCAGACCCCGAAACCCACCCACAAACACCAGGAAGCCCCCCAAACAGGCCCCCAAAAACGCTAAATTGAGCGAAATGTCAGAAAAAGCAAAACCTTTTTCCTCATGGATTTTGTCCAAACCAGTTTTATCCAGTATTAGACCTTCCTAGCAATGGCCACAGAGCCGTCAACCCAGGTGAAAACAAGTAGAAGACCCCCAAACAGCCAAAAAGCAAAAGTACAAAAATGGGGACAGTCATTTTCAGGGCAATTTCCAAAATCACTCCGCGCGAGCTCTGCAGCTAGGCCCTAACTCCCCTCTGCCACCATGGATTTGCATCAAACCTCTTGCTATCAAAAGTATCAATACCCAGCAGTGCTTCCAGACCCCTAAACCCACCCACAAACACCAGGAAGCCCCCCAAACAGGCCCCCGAAAACGTTAAATTGAGCGAAATGCCAGAAAAAGCAAAAACTTTTTCCTCATGGATTTTGTCCAAACCAGTTTTATCCGGTATTAGACCTTCCCAGCAATGGCCACAGAGCCGTCAACCCAGGCGAAAACAAGTAGAAGACCCCCAAACAGCCAAAAAGCAAAAGTACAAAAATGGGGACTTAGTCATTGTCAGGGCAATTTCCAAAATCACTCTGCGCGAGCTCTGCAGCTAGGCCCTAACTCCCCTCTGCCACCATGGATTTGCTTCAAACCTCTTGCTATCAAAAGTATCCATACCCAGCAGTGCTCCCAGACCCTGAAACCCACCCACAAACACCAGGAAGCCCCAAAAACAGGCCCCCGAAAACATGATAGTGAGCAAAAAGGCAAAAACATTTTCAAGTCTGATTTTGTCCAAACCAGTTTTATCCGGTATTAAATCTTCCCAGCAATGCCCCAAGACCCGCCAACCCACCCGCAAAAAAGCACAACACCCCCAAACAGGCAAAAAGCAAAAATGGAAAATCTCATACTTACAATATTTTTCGGCCTTCTGTCCAAACGCGCTGTGCAGCTAGGTCATGACTCCACTTTTCCACCATGGATGTCCTAGAAAACAAATGCAATCAACATTAGACTGTGCCAGCAGTGCTCCCAGACCCCGAACCCACCCACAAACACCAGGAAGCCCCCCAAACAGGCCCCAGAAAACATGATAGTGAACAAAAAGGCAAAAACTTTGTCAAGTCTGATTTTGTCTAAACCACTTTTATCCGGTATTAGACCTTCCCAGCAGTGCCCCAAGACCCGCCAACTCACCCTCAAAGAAGTAGAACACCCCCTCTTCTTCATTGGGCGTAATCCAGCCCTCTGCTTTGAGGGAAATAGGAGTCTGGAGGAGGAGGATAGAGGAGCATGTACTTGTGAACCTGAGGAATGCAGACTGCGGCACCTTCAAATCAATAAGCAAATAAGTGAAGACAGTTCTGCTGATGGGCTTGTTTTTGTGATTAGGTGATTAAAGTTTTTATTTATATTGACTTTGCAAAACAAAGAAAGACATACACACAGTTATAAAAGTGAATAAGGACGAAAAAGAAAGTTATTGATTCATTGGCTCATTTTCAGGGCTCGGTGTCAGGGAATAAGAGTTCGTCCTCATACTCTGCGAATTCAGGCGGGAGTAGGTCACCTAACAGAGAAGAAATTCCCTCATCTAAGTTGGTGTCCTCCTCGTCTTCTTCCGGCGTGTATTCTCGTACTTCGTAATCTGGTGGTATGAGGTGCTGATTCATCTTGATCATTGTTAACCTCTCCACATTTTTGGGCGAGAGGCGGGTCCTTTTGCAAGTTATAATGCCACCAGCAGCACCAAACGATTCAGTAAGGGGGGTGGTGATGAACAGAGTGTCTGAATTAAGCAGACCACTCTTACCCAGTCCAAAGATCAGGGCTTGATCCATCACCGTTATTTAGCTCACTGCACCATCCCAGCTCAGAACCTGGCTATATGCAAATCAGTCTGTCCCAGGCCCAGTGCACCATGGAAACAGGGCAGAATAAACTACCAAGCCAATTCTTCACCAGAAAGGAGACAAGCTTCCGGGGACCGGTTTCTGGCATTTCAGCCGTCGTCGGCCCGGCTTGCTTGAATCCTGATGATGGAGTGAGCAAGGGACTCATGTCTGAGTATACCCTGCCACACCTATAGTGGCCAAAACCGATTCAGTAAAGGGGGTGGTGATGAACAGAGTATCTGAATTAAGCAGACCACTCTTACCCAGTCCAAAGATCAGGGCTTGATCCATCACCGTTATTTAGCTCACTGCACCATCCCAGCTCAGAACCTGGCTATATGCAAATCAGTCTGTCCCAGGCCCAGTGCACCATGGGAACAGGGCAGACTAAACTACCAAGCCAATTCTTCACCAGAAAGGAGACAAGCTTCCGGGGACCGGTTTCTGGCATTTCAGCCGTCGTCGGCCCAGCTTGCTTGAATCCTGATGATGCAGCGAGCAAGGGACTCATGTCTGAGTATACCCTGCCACACCTATAGTGGCCAAAAACGATTCAGTAAAGGGGGTAGTGATGAACAGAGTGTCTGAATTAAGCAGACCACTCTTACCCAGTCCAAAGATCAGGGCTTGATCCATCACCGTTATTTAGCTCACTGCACCATCCCAGCTCAGAACCTGGCTATATGCAAATCAGTCTGTCCCAGGCCCAGTGCACCATGGGAACAGGGCAGACTAAACTACCAAGCCAATTCTTCACCAGAAAGGAGACAAGCTTCCGGGGACCGGTTTCTGGCATTTCAGCCGTCGTCGGCCCGGCTTGCTTGAATCCTGATGATGCAGTGAGCAAGGGACTCATGTTTGAGTATACCCTGCCACACCTATAGTGGCCAAAAACGATTCAGTAAAGGGGGTGGTGATGAACAGAGTGTCTGAATTAAGCAGACCGCTCTTACCCAGTCCAAAGATCAGGGCTTGATCCATCACCGTTATTTAGCTCACTGCACCATCCCAGCTCAGAACCTGGCTATATGCAAATCAGTCTGTCCCAGGCCCAGTGCATCATGGGAACAGGGCAGACTAAACCACCAAGCCAATTCTTCACCAGAAAGGAGACAAGCTTCCGGGGACCGGTTTCTGGCATTTCAGCCGTCGTCGGCCCGGCTTGCTTGAATCCTGATGATGGAGTGAGCAAGGGACTCATGTCTGAGTATACCCTGCCACACCTATAGTGGCCAAAACCGATTCAGTAAAGGGGGTGGTGATGAACAGAGTATCTGAATTAAGCAGACCACTCTTACCCAGTCCAAAGATCAGGGCTTGATCCATCACCGTTATTTAGCTCACTGCACCATCCCAGCTCAGAACCTGGCTATATGCAAATCAGTCTGTCCCAGGCCCAGTGCACCATGGGAACAGGGCAGACTAAACTACCAAGCCAATTCTTCACCAGAAAGGAGACAAGCTTCCGGGGACCGGTTTCTGGCATTTCAGCCGTCGTCGGCCCGGCTTGCTTGAATCCTGATGATGCAGCGAGCAAGGGACTCATGTCTGAGTATACCCTGCCACACCTATAGTGGCCAAAAACGATTCAGTAAAGGGGGTGGTGATGAACAGAGTGTCTGAATTAAGCAGACCACTCTTACCCAGTCCAAAGATCAGGGCTTGATCCATCACCGTTATTTAGCTCACTGCACCATCCCAGCTCAGAACCTGGCTATATGCAAATCAGTCTGTCCCAGGCCCAGTGCACCATGGGAACAGGGCAGACTAAACTACCAAGCCAATTCTTCACCAGAAAGGAGACAAGCTTCCGGGGACCGGTTTCTGGCATTTCAGCCGTCGTCGGCCCGGCTTGCTTGAATCCTGATGATGCAGTGAGCAAGGGACTCATGTTTGAGTATACCCTGCCACACCTATAGTGGCCAAAAACGATTCAGTAAAGGGGGTGGTGATGAACAGAGTGTCTGAATTAAGCAGACCGCTCTTACCCAGTCCAAAGATCAGGGCTTGATCCATCACCGTTATTTAGCTCACTGCACCATCCCAGCTCAGAACCTGGCTATATGCAAATCAGTCTGTCCCAGGCCCAGTGCATCATGGGAACAGGGCAGACTAAACCACCAAGCCAATTCTTCACCAGAAAGGAGACAAGCTTCCGGGGACCAGTTTCTGGCATTTCAGTCGTCGTCGGCCCGGCTTGCTTGAATCCTGATGATGCAGTGAGAAAGGGACTCATGTCTGAGTATACCCTGCCACACCTATAGTGGCCAAAAACGATTCAGTAAAGGGGGTGGTGATGAACAGAGTGTCTGAATTAAGCAGACCACTCTTACCCAGTAAGAGTTGAGTCAATCAGATAGTCCTGCACCATCGACTCAAGGTTCTCCACGGTTCCCCCACTTTGCTTACTTTTTGCTGGGACCTTTTGAGAAGCAAACCCAAGCTGAGTTAGCCAATCCTCTTCTTCACACAATGTTACTGTTGTGTCTGGTGCAGATGATCCGGTTGCTGGTGTCTTTAACGGCTGAGAGGTCACTTCTGCCACAGCCACAGGTGCAGAAGTGGATTCTTTTGACTGGGGATGGCCTGCTGATGCTGATGCACTGCCTTTTCCTTCAATTTTCTGCCATTCTATTTCAAACCTCATGGCTGACACAGCTAGCCAATGTTTGTACATTAAAACTTGTGCGTCACCAAAAGCAAAGAATGCTCTGCCTGCCAGTGCCTTTTTGTAGCGTGGATCCAGAATAGTAGCACAAATGTAATGCTGTTCTGAGTGGATCATTTGAAGACGTTCATCGCCAAGTAGGCGCTGTAATAATTTACTGCCAAAACAAAAGCTTCTTGCTTTTCTTCATCTTTTTCAAACATAGAAGACACCGCCTTCAGTTGGTGCTCTAGCATGCGCAACAATGGGATAGCTTTTCCCAAATTACAGTCCTCCCTGCTGACTGCACGCGTGAAGACCTCAAAAGGACGAAGCATATCTGTCAGGCTTTTAACTAGCTCCCATTGCTCCGCATCTAGCCTCAGGTCCTTCATAGCTGTACCCAGTGTTAAGAAATACTGATCGAGTACTGTAAACTGCTCATACAGATGCTCAAGCATGTAGAAGGTTGAGTTCCAACGTGTTGCCACCTCCTGGATGAGTGCTTTCACTGGCATTCGACGTTCATGTAGCAGGCCCCTCAGATGCTTCCGGGCCTTAAAAGAATGGCTGAAATGTGTGCACATTCTTCGGCAGGTGGTCAGTAACTCGCACACTGGACTTTCTTCACTCACAAATTTTTTAACAACCAGGTTTATACAGTGCGCCAAACACGGCACTCTGAAATATTTACCCAGCTCCATGGCCTTAACTACATTGGCGCCATTATCCGTGGAAACATAACCAATCTTGCATTTATTTGGGGACAGCCATTGAAAGACCTTTGTGTTAAACTCCTTCAAAATGTTTTCTCCTGAATGACTTTTCTCCATGCCAAACATGGCTAGTGTTGCATGTTGTCCGGGTCAACACCTGCCCTTAGCTTTGCTGTAGCTCCTGAAAAAGAGACCCAGTGTGCAGTGATGCACATGTAATCAGTGCCTGCGCCACTGGTCCACATGTCTGTTGTCAGATGTATAGTGTCAACAGCACTCTTCTGCAAAGCTGCCCCAATCACCTCCAGCACATCTTCATGTAGTGCTGGAACCGCAACTCTGGCAAAATAGAACCGGCTAGGAACCTTCCATTTAGGGCTGAGCGTTGCCACTAATTCATGAAAACCAACCCCTTCCACAAAAGAAAAAGGGAGAAGGTCCAGAGCTAGCATTTTAGCCAGCTTAGTGTTATACAGACGCGTCAGTGGGTGGTTGCGTTCAAATGGCGCTTCTGAAAACAACATGCTTCTAATGGTGGGCTGGACCATGATTTTACGGGATGATGATGATGACTTTTTCGACCCAGTTACGCTCGGTGATGATGAACTTTTTCGCATTGGTGTCTCACTCTCTCCCACACTCTTAGTGTGGCTCACAGGGGGTGTGCTGCTGTCAGGGGTACTGGGTGTAAGTGAAGTGTTTGACACTTCTTCCTCCTCGTCATCATCAGATGAAACATCAACGTATACAGTTTGTTGACTTCCAATTTGGGCTTCCTTGATCTCCTTTAGGTGCGCATGCCATTGGACAGTGTGCTGTCTCTCAAGATGACCTCTCTGGCCTCCGGTACCATAGTTGGTACCAAACTTACCACGACTAACTGCAAGCTTACAAATGCTACAAATGGCTATGTTTTCCCTTTTTGGGCAAACACTAAAGAAGTCCCAAACTGCAGACTTGAAATGTCTGTGGGGGGCGGAGGAGGCGATACTGGTGGTTATGCTGCTAATGCCAGATGAAGTGAAGGATGTGTGTTGCCGAACTTTACTACGTTGTGCACTTGCACCACCACTAATTGAGGTCGAGGTGGATGGAGGTCCCTTCTGGCGAGAAAGAAATATGGAAGCAGTAGGTGGTGGTGTACTAGTTAACTCCAATGATGGTGTTCCCATTGCCTCCTCGTCAACAACATCACGCTCAGCAGCTTTTTGGGCTAGGATCAAAATGTCTGTTTGCTGCATGCCCGCTGAGGCTGGAGTGGCGTGTATGATGATTGCGTCGTCGTCGTGAGAGTCTTCATCAGCAGGAGTAGTATACGCCACTTCTTCTTCAGCACCACACTCAATAAGTACGAGAGTTTCAGGGACCTTCCTTTTACGCTTAGCTACCTTTGTCAGATCATGGTGTGCCTCACTCTCAGACGGCAGTGGTGGTTCTCAAGTTTGATCCATATCATCAGAAGGAGGTGGGCTTGAAGAAGATGTAGACACCATCCTTGATCTTTTCCTTGCTAGGGATGTGGAAGACAATGAATGATCAGGAGGAGTGGCTTCCTCAAATGATACCTCGGCTTGAATGTCGATTTCCTGATGTGCCCCTACTTCGGGAGGAACAACTATTGTGGGCACCTGTGCCCCTCCATGCACCTCTGCTTGCGCATCTCCTTGCGCTGCCTCTCCTTCCACATGTACTTGGGCTTGTACTTGCACCTGTGGTTGTTGTTGCGGCTGTGGTTGTTGAACACTCGTCAGATGAGTTACAACAAGCTGTGTTGATTGAGGGACATTGCTGCTACTTTCTTGCGATGAGCCAACATCACTGGTCGATGGTGATTGAACAACTGGACTGGCTGCTGTCATGATTCTCCTCGACCCCCTGACTAATGAAAGCCAGAGAGTAATTTATTATGTAAAAACCCACCCCTTTCCCGTGCACCAGCACCTCATTTGTAGTGTTTGTGTGAAATACAGTATTGTAAATGTGTATTTGTCTGGTAGCATATCATTTTAGCACGAAGACTTTGCTGCTTAGTGTTTTATGTCAACAGGCCAGCTATATAATCATAATTGTGCCTATGTTTAAAGCGATCTCGAGAGCACTGAATGAGGGGACACGTATTTATTCAGGAACGAAAGAGGCTTTGTTTCTTTTGAGCCGCGTTTGGCTCTCAGCTGTTTAGACGCGTGCGTGCGCACGTATTCCTGGGTGCGGTTTGCTATTTAAACCGCACCCAGGCTTCTGGAAAACGCTTTGCCTTCAGCCTCGGCAGAAGGAAGGATCGCGCTCAGAGGCTCGCTTCTGGAAGGAAGAATCCAACGCTGGACACTCCCTTCGACCTGACTTCTGATTTTCCGATTCCAATGACAAGACCTGCAAACAGAAAGACAAGTTAAGTGCATTTTGATATTTGTAATTAAAGGCACCCATCGCAAGAAAGACAGAACCTAATCTAGAACTTACCTAGTTTCTTCAGAGTGAGAAGGACTTCAAAATAATTTCTGGAACTACTTGTGGCGATTTGAAAGAGACTTCTGAAAAAGACTTGATTTATGTTTATGCATTTAAAGGTCATGGTATAAAAGCATTGCAAGAAGAATCATTGTAATGTAAAGTTTTATTTTTGATTTAACTAGTCAAGTTCGGGGAGTTAGTAGAAGGTGGTGTAGGTGTATCTTCTTTATTGTGTTACAACAGGTTTGAGCACAGGAGAGTTAATGAAACCAACATTATTCAACTTGAGTCATCTAATGTACAAGTAAGTTAAGATGCTAAAGGGGTAATTTGAGAACTAATTAGTTAGAACAATTGTTTAAGAAAATCCTTTTGTTTTCTTTAGTAATTGATGCAAGACACCATAACCATTCTTCAAAAGAACCCTTCACGACTTCACATCTCTCCTTCACGACTTCACATCTCTTCCAAGACAAAGAAATACTGGACGAAGGACAGAATAATCTGATCGCAGGTAGGGGTCTAAGCAGTGAATGTTCGCAAGGGTACAGAGTAGTTCAGGGTTAAGGGGGGGAACTGGGGCCATAGGAGTTCACTAAGGATCTATAGTAAATTCCAATTGCTTGTTGTTTTGCAGGTCGACAGCAAGAGTCCTCCATCACATCATCACGTCCAGTACCGGCCCTCCTCCCAAATTTCTAGTTTTATTCTTAGCTGTTAATTTAGAATCAGCAAGTTTAATAGTTAGATTTCTGGGAAGTTGGTCCCTTGCGTTTCTGCGAAATCTTCTACGTCGTCCAAGAACTTCAGCACAGCTCAAGGTAAGGGACGACGTAGTTTGGCTTTTGACAGAAGCCAAAGCCCACGAAAACATTTTCGCCCAGACGCAATGGACCAGGTTACTTTACAGGACATAGCAGCAATCTTAAAGGATTTGAAAGATTAAAACACATCTTTACGTAGGGATATGTCAGCCTTACAAGACAGCGTAAACCCATTTTGACTCCTGCAACCTTTCAGGGTCCATCTTCTGAGTCTAGAATTCCAACTCAAATTCAGGTGGTTACTCCTGTTCCCACTCCTTTAGCTCCGCCAGAAAGGTTTTCTGGTGACTGTAATAAGTTTTCTATATTTATGCAACAGTGTCATTTACATTTTTTAGCAAAAAAGACAGCTTTCCCTGATGACTCTTCCAAGATAGCGTTCATGTTATCATATTTTGGAGGAGATGCAGCTCTTTGGTCTATTCCTTTAGTGGAAAATGATGATCCGATTCTATATAATTTAACGAATTTTGAACGTGCTTTAAAAAAGATATTTGCTAAGCATGTTTTTGTACAATCTGCCGATAATGAGCTGTTAGGTCTAAAACAAGGATCTTCTGATTTACTTCACTACATTTCTCAGTTTAATCGTTTGGTTCTAGAAGCCAGATGGCCTTATGATAAGAGAATCTCTATTTTTTATAGAGGTTTAAGAGATGATCTAAAAGATATGGTGACACAAATTCTGGAACCCCCTGAGGATATTAATGACTTCATTGACTTAGTAGTAAAACTAAATAATCGCTTATGTGAAAGAAAGGGAGAAAAAGGAAGAAGTGATTACAAACTGTTATTTGTAAAAGAAAAAAGTTCTACACCTCGTGAAGTCAGTTCTAAATTTGATTCTGTAGAACCAATGCAAATAGGTTCAGTTCGGGTCCTTTAACAAAGGAGGAAAAAGACAAAAGACGAAAGATGAACCAATGCCTTTACTGTGGAAAGACAGGCCATTTTGTAAAAGATTGCCCTACTCGTCCTATTAAAGCCAAAACAAAGGTTTCAGATATAGCAGTTATTCAAGAACAATCGGAAAACTAGAATACTCGACTAATGATGAGGTCAGTTTGTCGAGTGCTATTTCTAATTTGGCCTCTACTGTTCCACCTATTGGTTGTAAACATTTTTGCATCATAGTAGAGTTAAAAAGTTTGCTTTCCGCTTCACCAGGAAAAAGGGTAGAAGCAGTCATAGATTCAGGAGCAACTGGAAATTTTATTGACTCACATTTCTTTTCTCAATTAGCATTTAAATCAATTCTAAAAGATCATCCTGAAATAGTAAGAGCAGTAGATGGTAAAGAGTTAACTTCTGGGCCCATCAATAGACAATCCGAAATTTTAGAAATGGACAGTTCATCTATTCATAGGGAAAGGATAACTTTTGATATTATCGATGCGCCTCAATTCAGACTGATTTTGGGAATTCCTTGGTTAGTTTCACACAACCCACATATAGATTGGATATCCAAGACATTAACATTCAAGTCCACTCATTGCATAAGTCAATGCTTTCTTCTGGAGAAATCTAAGGATGTGATTCAAGGTTTTGATTTTTGTACCGAATCTACTAGTGTTTTGGCTTTAGAAGGGGTTCCTTCAGTTTACTCTGACCTTTCTGACGTTTTCGATAAGAAAAAAGCTAACACACTTCCACCACACAGAGATTTTGATTGCAGAATTGATTTAGTTCCCGGAGCGACGTTGCCCTGTAGTAGGATTTACGCCCTAACTGAGAAAGAAAACCTACACCTCAGAGAGTATTTAGACGAATACCTTGCAAATGGGTTCATCCGACATTCCAAATCACCTGTGTCATCAGCTCTTTTTTTTTATTCCAAAAAAGGGAGGCGAATTGCGCACGTTTATTGATTATAGAGCTTTGAACAATGTGACTATTAAGAACAGGTATCCTCTGCCTCTGATTCCCACTTTGTTGGATCAAGTAAAAAAGGCAACTATTTATTCTAAATTGGATTTACGCGGGGCTTATCATCTTGTGAGAGTCCGAAAGGGCGATGAGTGGAAGACAGCATTCCAAACCAAATTTGGCCTCTTTGAGTACCAAGTTATGCCCTTTGGACTCTGCAATGCTCCTGCTGCTTTCCAATTTTTTATAAATGAAGTATTACATGAATTCATTGATGTATGTTGTGTTGTCTATATTGATGACATTTTGATTTTTTCCAACTCAGAAAAAGAACATGTACAGCAAATTTGTGCTATTCTTCAAAAATTGCTTTCTAATTCCCTATTTGTAAAATTGGAAAAGAGTCTATTTCATGTTTCAAGAGTCGAATTCTTAGGATATGTCATCAGCCCTTGTGGAATTGAAATGGATCCAAAAAAAGTGGAAGCTGTAAATTCCTGGTCTAGTCCCTCTACTGTAAAACAGGTTCAAAGCTTTTTAGGCTTTGCAAATTTTTATCGCCGTTTTATTCAAAATTTCTCTCAGATTATTACACCCATTACCAAATTATTGCGAAAAGGAGTAAAATTCGTCTGGTCAGACCAAGCGGAAGATGCTTTTCTTGAACTAAAAAAGAAATACTGACACAGGCCAAATGCATCCAATAGCCTTTTATTCCAGGAAATTGTCTGAAGCAGAATTGAACTATGCCATTGCTGATAAGGAACTTTTAGCTATTAAAGCAGTTTTTGAAGAATGGCGTCATTACTTGCTCGGAGCTCGACACCCTGTTACTATTTACACAGATCATAGAAACCTTCAAGCTTTAAGATCCGTAAAAGCCTTATCAGCCAGACAGTTGAGGTGGTCAATGTTTTTTAATGAATATAATTTCGTGATCACATATCGTCCTGGAAAAGAAAATTTAAAAGCTGATGCCTTATCGAGAATAGGTTACAACGTAACTGAACCACCTCAAGAGATTCAACCTGTTATACCAACATCTTGCTTTCAAGCAAGTTTATCTAGTTGTGATGTAATTGTAATTGTAATTGTAACGATATTTATAGAGCGCGATTGCTGCCCGTAGGCGTCCAAGCGCTGAGCTGACCAGACACGTGACGGAAGAGGTGCTATGGTACGATGGGTTTGTCAAACAGCCAGGTTTTTAAATTTTTGCGGAAAGAAATGAGATTTGAGTTGGACCGGAGAAAAAGGGGAAGGTCGTTCCAGAGCCTGGCGGTGTTCAGCGAGAACATTCTTCCCCCTGCTCTGGCTCGGTTTACTCTCGGAACGACGGCGAGGAAGGCCTCCTTTGATCGTAGGTTCCTGTTGGGGTAGTAGGGGGTGACAAGGTTTCTGTTGATCGCTGGGCTTGTGTTCCAGAAGGTGCGGTGCGCTAGGCACAGTGCCTTGAAGGCTATCCTCTGCCTTACTGGCAACCAGTGGAGAGTCTTCAGGGCGGGTTTAGCCGACTGAGTGCGCGGGATTTCTAGCAAGGCCCGAGCTGCACAGTTTTGGACAACCTGTAGTTTCCGAAGTGTAGACTCAGGTGCCCCTAAGTATAGGGCGTTATTCGAGTCAAGACGAGACTGGATTAGCCCTTGAACCGCAACTTTTTTGGCTTCTAGCGGCAGCAGCGGAAGAACCTTCCTCAAGGTTCTTAGAAGGCCAACGCATGTGGCAGATAGTTTTGTGGCCTGGATGGAAAATGAGAGTTTGTTATCCAGCCACACTCCCAGGCTCTTCACGCTTTCCTTTGGGGTAGGGGGAGGACCCAGTGCAATGGGCCAGAGGGAGGTGAATGGTACTGGAGAGGGGGGGCCTAGGAGCATAAGCTCCGTTTTGTCTCCGTTTAGTTTTAGGGAGGAGTTGGACATCCATCCCTTTATGTCCTCTAGGCAGTGTAGCAGGTCGGCTGGGGGGGACTTGCTGTTCTCGGTGGTCAACGAGACCACCAGCTGAGTGTCGTCGGCGTATGACACGATTTTAACGCCATACGGTTCGACGACGCTTGCCAGCGGCCTCATGTAGACGTTAAACAGCACAGGGCTCAGGGAGGAGCCCTGTGGAACTCCGCAGCTCAGGGGTTTACTAGAGGATGTTGTTGCACCGTCAAAGATCTGGAATGACCTCCCAGACAGGAAGGATCTCAGCCACCTTAGGGCGTCACCTGTAACTCCGATGTTGTGGAGACGGTCTAGCAGGGTGGAATAGCTGACCGTGTCGAATGCGGCACTTAGATCAAGGAGGATCACTGCCACTGATCCTCCCTGGTCCAGAATCTTTCTCGTGTCTTCGGTGACTGCAAGTAAGGCGGTTTCCGTCCCATGTTGTGGTCTAAAACCAGTCTGGGAGGTGTGCAGCAACGAGTGGTCCTCTAGGAACTGTACCAGCTGTGCATTTATGTGCTTCTCTAGCACCTTGCTCGTCCAAGGAAGGAGTGAGATGGGGCGGTAGCTTGACAGGTCGTTAGGGTCTAGGCTAGGCTTTTTTAGCAGTGCCCGTACCATGGCCTGCTTCCAAGCTGTAGGGACCGAGCATGCAGAGATGGATGAGTTCAAGAGGTCCAAGATTATAGGCAATGTGGAATTGCTTGCCTGCATCAGGACGTCTGGAGGGGCGGGGTCACGGGGGGAACCTGATTTGACCGTACGGGCCACTTTGGTTAGGGTGTCGAGATCGAAAGGGAGGAAGTGCTCGAGCAGCGGTTGGCCTGGACGGGGAGGTGTTCTGGGGAGAGGTGAGTTGCATATTTCCGGAGGGGTGTCTACCGAAGAGAAGGTGGAGTAGATTTTTAACACTTTGTTGTAAAAGAAATCTGCAAGCTCATTGCATTGCTCCTGGGATTTGCTTGGAGGGGGGGCTGTGGATGCGCTAGAGCATTGTTTTATGATTTGGAAGATTTCCTTGGGTTTTGACTTCGCTTCTATTATTTTGGCAGAGAAATAGGTGGCCTGGGCTGCTCTAATCCCTTCTTTATATATTTTAATGGCTTCTTTGTAAGAGGTTTTCTTTTCTGGGAGGAAGTCTAGGCGCCAGGCTCTCTCTTTTTGTCTTTTGTAATAACTGATATTAAAAGAGAGCTAAAAACAAAGGGACTTGACGAGTGGAGAAAAGATTATCCTTTTCTTCAAGAAAGAGGTGATCTGATCTTTATGCATGATCTCATTTTTGTACCCACTGAGACGATTAGGAAAGATGTACTTCATTTTCACCACAACACTTCTTTAACTGCCCATCCAAGTATAGTAAAGACATATGAACTAATCAAAAGAACGTTCTGGTGGCCATCCATGTTTAAGGATGTACAAATTTTTGTTGAGACTTGTAGTGTCTGTATTCAAAACAAACCTTTGCATCAAGCACCAAGTGGATTATTAACTCCACTTCCTATACCACCTCATCCATGGCACACTATTTCTTTAGATTTTATAGTTGAACTTCCGGTTACGAAAAAAGGCTATTCGACCATTTTGACTATAGTTGACCAATATTCACGTATGGCTCATTTTATTCCACTAAAAAGATTACCAACTGCTATGGAATTAGCTCATCTGGTTATGACAAACGTCATACGATTGCATGGTATTCCATCAGTAGTTATTTCCGATAGGGGTTCTCAATTTATTTCTCGAGTTTGGCAAAATTTGAGTTCTCTCTTAAACATGGAAGTCCATTTATCCTCAAGCTACCATCCTCAAACTGATGGTTTAACTGAACGCACCAATCAAACCATTGAACAATTCATTTGTTGTATGTTAACTAGTGTAGAGGAAGAATGGTCTGATCTTTTAAGTCAGTTGGAGTTTGCCTATAACAATGTGGATCATACATCCTTAGGAATTTCCCCATTCTTTTGTAATTACGGTTATCATCCAAAAAATTTCCCTGAGGAAATCAAGGAAGTAAATCCTGTACCAGCTATTTCAGAATATGTTTCCAAATTATCATCTATCCAGGAACAAGCTGCTTTTAAATTGGCACAAGCAAAAGAAAATCAGAAAAAAATTGCAGACAAGCACAGGACAATGCAACCAATTTACTCATCTGGAGATAAGGTCTGGTTAAGTACCAAAAATTTGAGAATTAAGGGAAATCGTAAATTTAACCCTAAATTTATTGGCCCTTTTTAATTGAAAAGGTAATAAACCCAGTATGTGTCAAACTAATTCTCCCTTCTAAATACCGATTCCAACCCGTGTTTCATGTGTCCTTGGTCAAACCCTTTCATCCTCAAACTCGTTTCATTCAGCCCCCGTCTTCTATTATTGTAGATGGAAACTCTGAATTTGAGGTAAAATCAATTTTAGATTCCAAAAGAGTTCGAGGAAAGCTGTTTTATCTTGTGGACTGGAAGGGGTACGGTCCAGAAGAAAGATCATGGGAACCTTTGAAAAACCTGAAAAATGCACCTAAATTAGTGAAAATCTTCCATGTCCGTCATCCAGACAAACCAAAACCTATCTTACCCGTTTAAGGGGAGATCTTGAGGAGGGAGTACTGTCATGATTCTCCTCGACCCCCTGACTAATGAAAGCCAGAGAGTCATTTATTATATAAAAACCCACCCCTTTCCCGTGCACCAGCACCTCATTTGTAGTGTTTGTGTGAAATACAGTATTGTAAATGTGTATTTGTCTGGTAGCATATCATTTTAGCACGAAGACTTTGCTGCTTAGTGTTTTATGTCAACAGGCCAGCTTTATAATCATAATTGTGCCTATGTTTAAAGCGATCTCAAGAGCACTGAATGAGGGGACACGTATTTATTCAGAAACGAAAGAGGCTTTGTTTCTTTTGAGCCGCGTTCAGCTCTCAGCTGTTTAGACGCGTGTGTGCGTGCGCACGTATTCCTGGGTGCGGTTTGCTATTTAAACCGCACCCAGGCTTCTGGAAAACGCTTTGCCTTCAGCCTCGGCAGAAGGAAGGATCGCGCTCAGAGGCTCGCTTCTGGAAGGAAGAATCCAACGCTGGACACTCCCTTCGACCTGACTTCTGATTTTCCGATTCCGATGACAAGACTGCAAACAGAAAGACAAGTTAAGTGCATTTTGATATTTGTAATTAAAGGCGCCCATCGCAAGAAAGACAGAACCTAATCTATAACTTACCTAGTTTCTTTAGAGTGAGAAAGACTTCAAAATAATTTCTGGAACTACTTGTGGCGATTTGAAAGAGACTTCTGAAAAAGACTTGATTTTTGTTTATGCATTTAAAGGTCATGGTATAAAAGCATTGCAAGAAGAATCATTGTAATGTAAAGTTTATTTTTGATTTAACTAGTCAAGTTCGGGGAATTAGTAGAAGGTGGTGTAGGTGTATCTTCTTTATTGTGTTACAACAGGTTTGAGCACAGGAGAGTTAAGGAAACCAACATTATTCAACTTGAGTCATCTAATGTACAAGTAAGTTAAGATGCTAAAGGGGTAATTTGAGAACTAATTAGTTAGAACAATTGTTTAAGAAAATCCTTTTGTTTTCTTTAGTAATTGATGCAAGACACCATAACCATTCTTCAAAAGAACCCTTCACGACTTCACATCTCTCCTTCACGACTTCACATCTCTTCCAAGACAAAGAAATACTGGACGAAGGACAGAATAATCTGATCGCAGGTAGGGGTCTAAGCAGTGAATGTTCGCAAGGGTACAGAGTAGTTCAGGGTTAAGGGGGGAACTGGGGCCATAGGAGTTCACTAAGGATCTATAGTAAATTCCAATTGCTTGTTGTTTCGCAGATCGACAGCAAGAGTCCTCCCTCACATCATCACGTCCAGTACCGGCCCTCCTCCCAAATTTCTAGATTTATTCTTAAGCTGTTAATTTAGAATCAGCAAGTTTAATAGTTAGATTTCTGGGAAGTTGGTCCCTTGCGTCTCTGCGAAATCTTCTACGTCGCCCAAGAACTTCAGCACAGCTCAAGGTAAGGGACGACGTACTTTGGCTTTTGACAGCTGCCTCTGCAGCACTCAAGGGCTTGGACTTAAGTTGGCGTGGTGGTGGTGGCACTGAGCCCAATGGAGCGGGGGTACTGCTCCCAGCTTGGTCCCCAGCAGATCCCGCTGCTGCTGCAAGCGTACCTTTATTTTTATTCCCAAAAAATGTGGCGGGCGGCACACCAGTCTCCTCGGTAACTTGCTTCTTCTGCTCCTTACTGGCAACTTTCTTGCTAGAGGAGCTACGGGGAACTTTTTTTGGGGCCATCTTCTTCAGAGGTCAGAACAGCAGGCCGCAGATGCACGAGTTGCAGAGTTGTCTTGTCAGTGGCCAGACGTGACGTCGCGTGACGTTATGCTGCACACACACACCGCTGCAGGACTTCTTCCTGGCACTGGTGGTTCTCTTGAGTCTTGTGCACCTAAAAGCAATGGAAGACAGAGGAACATCAGTTATACACCCCAAAAAGTCGAAAAACACATAAAAATCAGCACAATCCCATGCCATCCATGCCCTCAATGATGTTTAAATTCAAGACACCCCACAGAAAGACTAGGCCCATGCACCACTCACTACCCCTGGGCATATTGGATGAAAGCTAGGCAAAATGGGTGCAGGCCTGAGAACACTGCCTGCATTCAAAATGGCCCCTTGCCCCCAGCACATGGCCTGCCTGCACCAGCACTCAAAATGGCCCCCACCCACATGGCCAGTCGCCATCAACACCCCGAAAAATCAAAAAACAAACAAAAATAACCACAATCCTATGCCATCCATGCCCTCCATGATGATTACATTAAAGAGACCCCACAGAAAGACTCAATCCATGCACCATTCACTACCCCTGGGCAAAAGGCCCCAACAGCAGCCAAAAAACTCGAAAAACACATAAAAATCAGCAAAATCCCATGCCATCCATGCCCTCAATGATGTTTAAATTCAAGACACCCAACAGAAAGAGTAGGCCCATGCACCACTCACCAGCCCTGGGCAAAAGGCCCCAACAGCAGCCCAAAAAAATAAAAAAACACACAAAAATCAGCACAATCCCATGCCATCCATGCCCTCAATGATGTTTAAATTCAATACACCCCACAGAAAGACTAGGCCCATGCACCACTCACTACCCCTGGGCATAATGGATGAAAGCTAGGCAAAATGGGTGCAGGCCGGAGAACACTGCCTGCATTCAAAGTGGCCCCTTGCCCCCCAGCACATGGCCTGCCTGTACCAGCACTCAACATGGACCCCACCCACATTGCCAGTCCCCATCAACACCCCAAAAAATCGAAAAACACACAAATATCACCACAATCCCATGCCATCCATGGCCTCCATGATGTTTACATTAAAGAGACCCCACAGAAAGACTCAGTCCATGCACCACTCACTACCCCTGGGCAAAAGGCCCCAACAGCAGCCAAAAAAATCGAAAAACACACAAAAATCAGCAAAATCCCATGCCACCCATGCCCTCAATGATGTTTAAATTCAAGACACCCCACAGAAAGACTAGGCCCATTCACCACTCACTACCCCTGGGCATAATGGATGAAAGCTAGGCAAAATGGGTACAGGCCGGAGAACACTGCCTGCATTCAAAGTGGCCCCTTGCCCCCTAGCACATGGCCTGCCTGTACCAGCACTCAACATGGACCCCACCCACATTGCCAGTCCCCATCAACACCCCAAAAAATCGAAAAACACACAAAAATCACCACAATCCCATGCCATCCATGGCCTCCATGATGTTTACATTAAAGAGACCCCACAGAAAGACTCAGTCCATGCACCACTCACTACCCCTGGGCAAAAGGCCCCAACAGCAGCCCAAAAAATCGATAAACACACAAAAATCAGCACAATCCCATGCCATCCATGCCCTCAATGATGTTTAAATTCAAGACACCCAACAGAAAGACTAGGCCCATGCACCACTCACTAGCCCTGGGCAAAAGGCCCCAACAGCAGCCAAACAAATCTAAAAACACAAACAAATCAGAACAATCTCATGCCATCCATGCCCTCAATGATGTTTAAATTCAAGACACCCCACAGAAAGACTAGGCCCCTGCACCACTCACTACCCCTGGGCATAATGGATGAAAGCTAGGCTAAATGGGTGCAGGCCTGAGAACACTGCCTGCATTCAAAATGGCCCTTGCCCCCAGCACATGGCCTGCCTGTACCAGCACTCAAAATGGCCCCCACCCACATGGCCAGTCCCCATCAACACCCCAAAAAATCGAAAAACAAACAAAAATCACCACAATCCCATGCCATCCATGCCCTTCATGATGTTTACATTAAAGAGACCCCACAGAAAGATTCAGTCCATGCACCACTCACTACCCCTGGGCAAAAGGCCCCAACAGCAGCCAAAAAAAATCGAAAAACACACAAAAATCAGCACAATCCCATGCCATCCATGCCCTCAATGATGTTTAAATTCAAGACACCCCACAGAAAGACTAGGCCCATGCACCACTCACTACCCCTGGGCATAATGGATGAAAGCTAGGCAAAATGGGTGCAGGCCGGAGAACACTGCCTGCATTCAAAGTGGCCCCTTGCCCCCCAGCACATGGCCTGCCTGTACCAGCACTCAACATGGACCCCACCCACATTGCCAGTCCCCATCAACACCCCAAAAAATCGAAAAACACACAAAAATCACCACAATCCCATGCTATCCATGGCCTCCATGATGTTTACATTAAAGAGACCCCACAGAAAGACTCAGTCCATGCACCACTCACTACCCCTGGGCAAAAGGCCCCAACAGCAGCCAAAAAAATCGAAAAACACACAAAAATCAGCACAATCCCATGCCATCCATGCCCTCAATGATGTTTAAATTCAAGACACCCAACAGAAAGACTAGGCCCATGCACCACTCACTAGCCCTGGGCAAAAGGCCCCAACAGCAGCCAAAAAAATCGAAAAACACACACAAATCAGAACAATCCCATGCCATCCATGCCCTCAATGATGTTTAAATTCAAGACACCCCACAGAAAGACTAGGCCCCTGCACCACTCACTACCCCTGGGCGTAATGGATGAAAGCTAGGCTAAATGGGTGCAGGCCTGAGAACACTGCCTGCATTCAAAATGGCCCTTGCCCGCAGCACATGGCCTGCCTGTTTCAGCACTCAAAATGGCCCCCACCCACATGGCCAGTCCCCATCAACACCCCAAAAAATCGAAAAACAAACAAAAATCACCACAATCCCATGCCATCCATGCCCTTCATGATGTTTACATTAAAGAGACCCCACAGAAAGATTCAGTCCATGCACCACTCACTACCCCTGGGCAAAAGGCCCCACCAGCTGCCAAAAAAATTGAAAAACACACAAAAATCAGCACAATCCCATGCCATCCATGGCCTCAATGATGTTTAAATTCAAGACACAAAACAGAAAGACTAGGCCCATGCACCACTCACTAGCCCTGGGCAATAGGCCCCAACAGCAGCCAAAAGAATCAACAAACACACAAAAATCAGCACAATCCAATGCCATCCATGGCCTCAATGATGTTTAAATTCAAGACACCCAACAGAAAGACTAGGCCCATGCACCACTCACTACCCCTGGGCAAAAGGCCCCACCAGCAGGCAAAAAAAGTTGAAAAACACAAGAAAATCAGCACAATCCCATGCCATCCATGCCCTCAATGATGTTTAAATTCAAGACACCCCACAGAAAGACAAGGCCCATGCACCACTCACTAGCCCTGGGCAAAAGGCCCCAACAGCAGCCAATAAAATCGAAAAACACACAAAAATCAGAACAATCCCATGCCATCCATGGCCTCAATGATGTTTACATGAAAGAGACCCCATAGAAAAACTCAGTCCATGCACCACTCACTACCCCTGGGCAAAAGGCCCCACCAGCAGCCAATAAAATCGAAAAACACACAAAAATCAGAACAATCCCATGCCATCCATGGCCTCAATGATGTTTACATTAAAGAGACCCCACAGAAAGACTCAGTCCATGCACCACTCACTACCCCTGGGCAAAAGGCCCCACTAAGAGCCAATAAAATCGAAAAACACACAAAAATCAGAACAATCCCATGCCATCCATGGCCTCATTGATGTTTAAATTCAAGACACCCAACAGAAAGACTAGGCCCATGCACCACTCACTAGCCCTGGGCAAAAGGCCCCAATAGCAGCCAAAGAAATCGAAAAACACACAAAAATCAGCACAATTCCATGCCATCCATGCCATCAATGATGTTTAAATTCAAGACACCCCACAGAGAGACTAGGCCCATGCAACACTCACAACCCCTGGGCATAATGGATGAAAGCTCGGCAAAATGGCTGCAGGCCTGAGAACACTGCCTGCATTCAAAATGGCCCTTGCCCCCAGCACATGGCCTGCCTGTACCAGCACTCAAAATGGCCCCCACCCACATTGCCAGTCCCCATCAACACCCCAAAAAATCGAAAAACACACAAAAATCACCACAATCCCATGCCATCCATGGCCTCCATGATGTTTACATTAAAGAGACCCCACAGAAAGATTAAGTCCATGCACCACTCGCTACCCCTGGGCAAAAGGCCCCAACAGCAGCCAAAAGAATCGAAAAACACACACAAATCAGAACAATCCCATGCCATCCATGCCCTCAATGATGTTTAAATTCAGGACACCCCACAGAAAGACTAGGCCCCTGCACCACTCACTACCCCTGGGCGTAATGGATGAAAGCTAGGCTAAATGGGTGCAGGCCTGAGAACACTGCCTGCATTCAAAATGGCCCTTGCCCCCAGCACATGGCCTGCCTGTACCAGCACTCAAAATGGCCCCCAACCACATGGCCAGTCCCCATCAACACCCCAAAAAATCGAAAAACAAACAAAAATCACCACAATCCCATGCCATCCATGCCCTTCGTGATGTTTACATTAAAGAGACCCCACAGAAAGATTCATTCCATGCACCACTCACTACCCCTGGGCAAAAGGCCCTACCAGCTGCCAAAAAAATCGAAAAACACACAAAAATCAGCACAATCCCATGCCATCCATGGCCTCAATGATTTTTAAATTCAAGACACAAAACAGAAAGACTAGACCCATGCACCACTCACTAGCCCCGGGCAATAGGCCCCAACAGCAGCCAAAAAAATCGACAAACACACAAAAATCAGCACAATCCCATGCCATCCATGGCCTCAATGATGTTTAAATTCAAGACACCCAACAGAAAGACTAGGCCCATGCACCACTCACTACCCCTGGGAAAAAAAGGCCCCACCAGCAGCCAAAAAAATTGAAAAACACAAGAAAATCAGCACAATCCCATGCCATCCATGCCCTCAATGATGTTTATATTCAAGACACACAACAGAAAGACTCAGTCCATGCACCACTCACTACCCCTGGGCAAAAGGCCCCAACAGCAGCCAAAAAAATCGAAAAACACACAAAAATCAGCACAATCCCATGCCATCCATGCCCTCAATGATGTTTAAATTCAAGACACCCAACAGAAAGACTAGGCCCATGCACCACTCACTAGCCCTGGGCAAAAAGCCCCAACAGCAGCCAAAAAAATCGAAAAACACACAAAAATGACCACAATCCCATGCCATCCATGGCCTCCATGATGTTTACATTAAAGAGACCCCACAGAAAGACTCAGTCCACGCACCACTCACTACCCCTGGGCAAAAGGCCCCAACAGCAGCCAAAAAAATCGAAAAACACACAAAAATCAGCACAATCCCATGCCATCCATGCCCTCAATGATGTTTAAATTCAAGACACCCAACAGAAAGACTAGGCCCATGCACCACTCACTAGCCCTGGGCAAAAGGCCCCAACAGCAGCCAAAAAAATCGAAAAACACACACAAATCAGAACAATCCCATGCCATCCATGCCCTCAATGATGTTTAAATTCAAGACACCCCACAGAAAGACTAGGCCCCTGCACCACTCACTACCCCTGGGCGTAATGGATGAAAGCTAGGCTAAATGGGTGCAGGCCTGAGAACACTACCTGCATTCAAAATGGCCCTTGCCCACAGCACATGGCCTGCCTGTACCAGCACTCAAAATGGCCCCCACCCACATGGCCAGTCCCGATCAACACCCCAAAAAATCGAAAAACAAACAAAGATCACCACAATCCCATGCCATCCATGCCCTTCATGATGTTTACATTAAAGAGACCCCACAGAAAGATTCAGTCCATGCACCACTCACTACCCCTGGGCAAAAGGCCCCACCAGCTGCCAAAAAAATTGAAAAACACAAGAAAATCAGCCCAATCCCATGCCATCCATGCCCTCAATGATGTTTATATTCAAGACACACAACAGAAAGACTCAGTCCATGCACCACTCACTACCCCTGGGCAAAAGGCCCCAACAGCAGCCAAAAAAATCGAAAAACACACAAAAATCAGCACAATCCCATGCCATCCATGCCCTCAATGATGTTTAAATTCAAGACACCCAACAGAAAGACTAGGCCCATGCACCACTCACTAGCCCTGGGCAAAAGGCCCCAACAGCAGCCAAAAAAATCGAAAAACACACAAAAATCACCACAATCCCATGCCATCCATGGCCTCCATGATGTTTACATTAAAGAGACCCCACAGAAAGACTCAGTCCACGCACCACTCACTACCCCTGGGCAAAAGGCCCCAACAGCTGCCAAAAAAATCGAAAAACACACAAAAATCAGCACAATCCCATGCCATCCATGGCCTCAATGATGTTTAAATTCAAGACACAAAACAGAAAGACTAGGCCCATGCACCACTCACTAGCCCTGGGCAATAGGCCCCAACAGCAGCCAAAAAAATCGACAAACACACAAAAATCAGCACAATCCCATGCCATGCATGGCCTCAATGATGTTAAAATTCAAGACACCCAACAGAAAGACTAGGCCCATGCACCACTCACTACCCCTGGGCAAAAGGCCCCACCAGCAGCCAAACAAATCAAAAAACACACAAAAATCAGCACATTCCAATGCCATCCATGGCCTCAATGATGTTTAAATTCAAGACACCCAACAGAAAGACTAGGCCTATGCACCACTCACTACCCCTGGGCAAAAGGCCCCACCAGCAGCCAAACAAATCGAAAAACACACAAAAATCAGCACAATCCCATGCCATTCATGGCCTCAATGATGTTTCAATTCAAGACACCCAACAGAAAGACTAGGCCCATGCACCACTCACTAACCCTGGGCAAAAGGCCCCACCAGCAGCCAAAAAAAATGAAAAACACAAAAAAATCAGCACAATCCCATGCCATCCATGCCCTCAATGATGTTTAAATTCAAGACACCCAACAGAAAGACTAGGCCCATGCACCACTCACTAGCCCTGGGCAAAAGGCCCCAACAGCAGCCAAAAAAATCGAAAAACACACACAAATCAGAACAATCCCATGCCATCCATGCCCTCAATGATGTTTAAATTCAAGACACCCCACAGAAAGACTAGGTCCCTGCACCACTCACTACCCCTGGGCGTAATGGATGAAAGCTAGGCTAAATGGGTGCAGGCCTGAGAACACTGCCTGCATTCAAAATGGCCCTTGCCCACAGCACATGGCCTGCCTGTACCAGCACTCAAAATGGCCCCCACCCACATGGCCAGTCCCCATCAACACCCCAAAAAATCGAAATACAAACAAAGATCACCACAATCCCATGCCATCCATGCCCTTCATGATGTTTACATTAAAGAGACCCCACAGAAAGATTCAGTCCATGCACCAGTCACTACCCCTGGGCAAAAGGCCCCACCAGCTGCCAAAAAAATCGAAAAACACACAAAAATCAGCACAATCCCATGCCATCCATGGCCTCAATGATGTTTAAATTCAAGACACAAAACAGAAAGACTAGGCCCATGCACCACTCACTAGCCCTGGGCAATAGGCCCCAACAGTAGCCAAAAAAATCGACAAACACACAAAAATCAGCACAATCCCATGCCATGCATGGCCTCAATGTTGTTTAAATTCAAGACACCCAACAGAAAGACTAGGCCCATGCACCACTCACTACCCCTGGGCAAAAAGCCCCGCCAGCAGCCAAACAAATCAAAAAACACACAAAAATCAGCACAATCCAATGCCATCCATGGCCTCAATGATGTTTAAATTCAAGACACCCAACAGAAAGACTAGACCCATGCACCACTCACTACCCCTGGGCAAAAGGCCCCACCAGCAGCCAAAAAAATTGAAAAACACAAGAAAATCAGCACAATCCCATGCCATCCATGCCCTCAATTATGTTGATATTCAAGACACACAACAGAAAGACTAGGCCCATGCACCACTCACTAGCCCCCGGGCAAAAGGCCCCAACAGCAGCCAAAAAAATCGAAAAACACACAAAAATCAGCACAATCCCATGCCATCCATGCCCTCAATGATGTTTAAATTCAAGACACCCCACAGAAAGACAAGGCCCATGCACCACTCACTACCCCTGGGCAAAAGGCCCCAACAGCAGCCAAATAAATTGAAAAACACACAAAAATCAGAACAATCCCATGCCATCCATGGCCTCAATGATGTTTACATTAAAGAGACTCCACAGAAAGACTCAGTCCATGCACCACTCACTACCCCTGGGCAAAAGGCCCCACCAACAGCCAATAATATCGAAAAACACACAAAAATCAGAACAATCCCATGCCATCCATGGCCTCAATGATGTTTAAATTCAAGACACCCAACAGAAAGACTAGGCCCATGCACCACTCACTACCCCTGGGCAAAAGGCCCCACCAGCAGCGAAAAAAATCGGAAAACACAAAATAATCAGCACAATCCCATGCCATCCATGCCCTCAATGATGTTTAAATTCAAGACACCCCACAGAAAGACTAGGCCCATGCACCACTCACTAGCCCTGGGCACAAGGCCCTAACAGCAGCCAAAAAAATCAAAAAACACACAAAAATCAGCACAATCCCATGCCATCCATGCCCTCAATGATGTTTAAATTCAAGACACCCAACAGAAAGACTAGGCCCATGCACCACTCACTAGCCCTGGGCAAAAGGCCCCAACAGCAGCCAAAAAAATCGAAAAACACACAAAAATCACCACAATCCCATGCCATCCATGGCCTCCATGATGTTTACATTAAAGAGACCCCACAGAAAGACTCAGTCCACGCACCACTCACTACCCCTGGGCAAAAGGCCCCAACAGCAGCCAAAAAAATCGAAAAACACACAAAAATCAGCACAATCCCATGCCATCCATGCCCTCAATGATGTTTAAATTCAAGACACCCAACAGAAAGACTAGGCCCATGCACCACTCACTAGCCCTGGGCAAAAGGCCCCAACAGCAGCCAAAAAAATTGAAAAACACACACAAATCAGAACAATCCCATGCCATCCATGCCCTCAATGATGTTTAAATTCAAGACACCCCACAGAAAGACTAGGCCCCTGCACCACTCACTACCCTTGGGCGTAATGGATGAAAGCTAGGCTAAATGGGTGCAGGCCTGAGAACACTGCCTGCATTCAAAATGGCCCTTGCCCACAGCACATGGCCTGCCTGTACCAGCACTCAAAATGGCCCCCACCCACATGGCCAGTCCCCATCAACACCCCAAAAAATCGAAAAACAAACAAAGATCACCACATTCCCATGCCATCCATGCCCTTCATAATGTTTACATTAAAGAGACCCCACAGAAAGATTCAGTCCATGCACCACTCACTACCCCTGGGCAAAAGGCCCCACCAGCTGCCAAAAAAATCGAAAAACACACAAAAATCAGCACAATCCCATGCCATCCATGCCCTCAATGATGTTTAAATTCAAGACACCCCACAGAAAGACCAGGCCCATGCAACACTCACTACCCCTGGGCATAATGGATGAAAGCTCGGCAAAATGGCTGGAGGCCTGAGAACACTGCCTGCATTCAAAATGGCCCTTGCCCACAGCACATGGCCTGCCTGTACCAGCACTCAAAATGGCCCCCACCCACATGGCCAGTCCCCATCAACACCCCAAAAAATCGAAAAACAAACAAAAATCACCACATTCCCATGCCATCCATGCCCTTCATAATGTTTACATTAAAGAGACCCCACAGAAAGATTCAGTCCATGCACCACTCAAAACCCCTGGGCAAAAGGCCCCACCAGCTGCCAAAAAAATCGAAAAACACACAAAAATCAGCACAATCCCATGCCATCCATGGCCTCAATGATGTTTAAATTCAAGACACAAAACAGAAAGACTAGGCCCAGGCACCACTCACTAGCCCTGGGCAATAGGCCCCAACAGCAGCCAAAAAAATCATCAAACACACAAAAATCAGCACAATCCCATGCCATGCATGGCCTCAATGATGTTTAAATTCAAGACACCCAACAGAAAGACTAGGCCCATGCACCACTCACTACCCCTGGGCAAAAGGCCCCACCAGCAGCCAAACAAATCGAAAAACACACAAAAATCAGCACAATCCAATGCCATCCATGGCCTCAATGATGTTTAAATACAAGACACCCAACAGAAAGACTAGGCCCATGCACCACTCACTACCCCTGGGCAAAAGGCCCCACCAGCAGCCAAAAAAATTTAAAAACACAAGAAAATCAGCACAATCCCATGCCATCCATGCCCCAATTAGGTTGATATTCAAGACACACAACAGAAAGACTAGGCCCATGCACCACTCACTAGCCCTGGGCAAAAGGCCCCAACAGCAGCCAAAAAAATCGAAAAACACACAAAAATCAGCACAATCCCATGCCATCCATGCCCTCAATGATGTTTAAATTCAAGACACCCCACAGAAAGACAAGGCCCATGCACCACTCACTAGCCCTGGGCAAAAGGCCCCACCAGCAGCCAAACAAATCGCAAAACACACAAAAATCAGCACAATCCCATGCCATCCATGCCCTCAATGATGTTTAAATTAAAGACACCCCACAGAAAGACAAGGCCCATGCACCACTCACTAGCCCTGGGCAAAAGGCCCCAACAGCAGCCAAATAAATCGAAAATCACACAAAAATCAGAACAATCCCATGCCATCCATGGCCTCAATGATGTTTACATTAAAGAGACCCCACAGAAAGACTCAGTCCATGCACCACTCACTACCCCTGGGCAAAAGGCCCCACCAACAGCCAATAAAATCGAAAAACACACAAAAATCAGAACAATCCCATGCCATCCATGGCCTTAATGATGTTTAAATTCAAGACACCCAACAGAAAGACTAGGCCCATGCACCACTCACTACCCCTGGGCAAAAGGCCCCACCAGCAGCGAATAAAATCGGAAAACACCAAAAAATCAGCACAATCCCATGCCATCCATGCCCTCACTGATGTTTAAATTCAAGACACTCAACAGAAAGACTAGGCCCATGCACCACTCACTACCCCTGGGCAAAAGGCCCCACCAGCAGCGAATAAAATCGAAAAACACACAAAAATCAGCACAATCCCATGCCATGCATGGCCTCAATGATGTTTAAATTCAAGACACCCAACAGAAAGACTAGGCCCATGCACCACTCACTACCCCTGGGCAAAAGGCCCCAACAGCAGCCAAATAAATCGAAAAACACACAAAAATCAGAACAATCCCATGCCATCCATGGCCTCAATGATGTTTACATTAAAGAGACCCCACAGAAAGACTCAGTCCATGCACCACTCACTACCCCTGGGCAAAAGGCCCCACCAACAGCCAATAAAATCGAAAAACACACAAAAATCAGAACAATCCCATGCCATCCATGGCCTCAATGATGTTTAAATTCAAGACACCCAACAGAAAGACTAGGCCCATGCACAACTCACTACCCCTGGGCAAAAGGCCCCACCAGCAGCGAATACAATCGGAAAACACAAAAAAATCAGCACAATCCCATGCCATCCATGCCCTCAATGATGTTTAAATTCAAGACACTCAACAGAAAGACTAGGCCCATGCACCACTCACTACCCCTGGGCAAAAGGCCCCACCAGCAGCGAATAAAATCGAAAAACACACAAAAATCAGCACAATCCCATGCCATGCATGGCCTCAATGATGTTTAAATTCAAGACACCCAACAGAAAGACTAGGCCCATGCACCACTCACTACCCCTGGGCAAAAGGCCCCACCAGCAGCCAAACAAATCCAAAAACACACAAAAATCAGCACAATCCCATGCCATCCATGCCCTCAATGATGTTTAAATTCAAGACACCCCACAGAAAGACAAGGCCCATGCACCACTCACTAGCCCTGGGCAAAAGGCCCCAACAGCAGCCAAATAAATCGAAAAACACACAAAAATCAGAACAATCCCATGCCATCCATGGCCTCAATGATGTTTACATTAAAGAGACCGCACAGAAAGACTCAGTCCATGCACCACTCACTACCCCTGGGCAAAAGGCCCCACCAACAGCCAATAAAATCGAAAAACACACAAAAATCAGAACAATCCCATGCCATCCATGGCCTCAATGATGTTTAAATTCAAGACACCCAACAGAAAGACTAGGCCCATGCACCACTCACTACCCCTGGGCAAAAGGCCCCACCAGCAGCGAATAAAATCGGAAAACACAAAAAAATCAGCACAATCCCATGCCATCCATGCCCTCAATGATGTTTAAATTCAAGACACCCAACAGAAAGACTAGGCCCATGCACCACTCACTAGCCCTGGGCAAAAGGCCCCAACAGCAGCCAAAAAAATCGAAAAACACACACAAATCAGAACAATCCCATGCCATCCATGCCCTCAATGATGTTTAAATTCAAGACACCCCACAGAAAGACTAGGCCCCTGCACCACTCACTACCCCTGGGCGTAATGGATGAAAGCTAGGCTAAATGGGTGCAGGCCTGAGAACACTGCCTGCATTCAAAATGGCCCTTGCCCACAGCACATGGCCTGCCTGTACCAGCACTCAAAATGGCCCCCACCCACATGGCCAGTCCCGATCAACAACCCCAAAAAATCGAAAAACAAACAAAGATCACCACAATCCCATGCCATCCATGCCCTTCATGATGTTTACATTAAAGAGACCCCACAGAAAGATTCAGTCCATGCACCACTCACTACCCCTGGGCAAAAGGCCCCACCAGCTGCCAAAAAAATTGAAAAACACAAGAAAATCAGCACAATCCCATGCCATCCATGCCCTCAATGATGTTTATATTCAAGACACACAACAGAAAGACTCAGTCCATGCACCACTCACTACCCCTGGGCAAAAGGCCCCACCAGCAGCCAAAAAAATTGAAAAACACAAGAAAATCAGCACAATCCCATGCCATCCATGCCCTCAATGATGTTTATATTCAAGACACACAACAGAAAGACTCAGTCCATGCACCACTCACTACCCCTGGGCAAAAGGCCCCAACAGCAGCCAAAAAAATCGAAAAACACACAAAAATCAGCACAATCCCATGCCATCCATGCCCTCAATGATGTTTAAATTCAAGACACCCAACAGAAAGACTAGGCCCATGCACCACTCACTAGCCCTGGGCAAAAGGCCCCAACAGCAGCCAAAAAAATCGAAAAACACACAAAAATGACCACAATCCCATGCCATCCATGGCCTCCATGATGTTTACATTAAAGAGACCCCACAGAAAGACTCAGTCCACGCACCACTCACTACCCCTGGGCAAAAGGCCCCAACAGCAGCCAAAAAAATCGAAAAACACACAAAAATCAGCACAATCCCATGCCATCCATGCCCTCAATGATGTTTAAATTCAAGACACCCAACAGAAAGACTAGGCCCATGCACCACTCACTAGCCCTGGGCAAAAGGCCCCAACAGCAGCCAAAAAAATCGAAAAACACACACAAATCAGAACAATCCCATGCCATCCATGCCCTCAATGATGTTTAAATTCAAGACACCCCACAGAAAGACTAGGCCCCTGCACCACTCACTACCCCTGGGCGTAATGGATGAAAGCTAGGCTAAATGGGTGCAGGCCTGAGAACACTGCCTGCATTCAAAATGGCCCTTGCCCACAGCACATGGCCTGCCTGTACCAGCACTCAAAATGGCCCCCACCCACATGGCCAGTCCCGATCAACACCCCAAAAAATCGAAAAACAAACAAAGATCACCACAATCCCATGCCATCCATGCCCTTCATGATGTTTACATTAAAGAGACCCCACAGAAAGATTCAGTCCATGCACCACTCACTACCCCTGGGCAAAAGGCCCCACCAGCTGCCAAAAAAATTGAAAAACACAAGAAAATCAGCCCAATCCCATGCCATCCATGCCCTCAATGATGTTTATATTCAAGACACACAACAGAAAGACTCAGTCCATGCACCACTCACTACCCCTGGGCAAAAGGCCCCAACAGCAGCCAAAAAAATCGAAAAACACACAAAAATCAGCACAATCCCATGCCATCCATGCCCTCAATGATGTTTAAATTCAAGACACCCAACAGAAAGACTAGGCCCATGCACCACTCACTAGCCCTGGGCAAAAGGCCCCAACAGCAGCCAAAAAAATCGAAAAACACACAAAAATCACCACAATCCCATGCCATCCATGGCCTCCATGATGTTTACATTAAAGAGACCCCACAGAAAGACTCAGTCCACGCACCACTCACTACCCCTGGGCAAAAGGCCCCAACAGCTGCCAAAAAAATCGAAAAACACACAAAAATCAGCACAATCCCATGCCATCCATGGCCTCAATGATGTTTAAATTCAAGACACAAAACAGAAAGACTAGGCCCATGCACCACTCACTACCCCTGGGCAAAAGGCCCCACCAGCAGCCAAACAAATCAAAAAACACACAAAAATCAGCACAATCCAATGCCATCCATGGCCTCAATGATGTTTAAATTCAAGACACCCAACAGAAAGACTAGGCCTATGCACCACTCACTACCCCTGGGCAAAAGGCCCCACCAGCAGCCAAACAAATCGAAAAACACACAAAAATCAGCACAATCCCATGCCATTCATGGCCTCAATGATGTTTAAATTCAAGACACCCAACAGAAAGACTAGGCCCATGCACCACTCACTAACCCTGGGCAAAAGGCCCCACCAGCAGCCAAAAAAAATGAAAAACACAAAAAAATCAGCACAATCCCATGCCATCCATGCCCTCAATGATGTTTAAATTCAAGACACCCAACAGAAAGACTAGGCCCATGCACCACTCACTAGCCCTGGGCAAAAGGCCCCAACAGCAGCCAAAAAAATCGAAAAACACACACAAATCAGAACAATCCCATGCCATCCATGCCCTCAATGATGTTTAAATTCAAGACACCCCACAGAAAGACTAGGCCCCTGCACCACTCACTACCCCTGGGCGTAATGGATGAAAGCTAGGCTAAATGGGTGCAGGCCTGAGAACACTGCCTGCATTCAAAATGGCCCTTGCCCACAGCACATGGCCTGCCTGTACCAGCACTCAAAATGGCCCCCACCCACATGGCCAGTCCCCATCAACACCCCAAAAAATCGAAATACAAACAAAGATCACCACAATCCCATGCCATCCATGCCCTTCATGATGTTTACATTAAAGAGACCCCACAGAAAGATTCAGTCCATGCACCAGTCACTACCCCTGGGCAAAAGGCCCCACCAGCTGCCAAAAAAATCGAAAAACACACAAAAATCAGCACAATCCCATGCCATCCATGGCCTCAATGATGTTTAAATTTAAGACACAAAACAGAAAGACTAGGCCCATGCACCACTCACTAGCCCTGGGCAATAGGCCCCAACAGTAGCCAAAAAAATCGACAAACACACAAAAATCAGCACAATCCCATGCCATGCATGGCCTCAATGTTGTTTAAATTCAAGACACCCAACAGAAAGACTAGGCCCATGCACCACTCACTACCCCTGGGCAAAAAGCCCCGCCAGCAGCCAAACAAATCAAAAAACACACAAAAATCAGCACAATCCAATGCCATCCATGGCCTCAATGATGTTTAAATTCAAGACACCCAACAGAAAGACTAGACCCATGCACCACTCACTACCCCTGGGCAAAAGGCCCCACCAGCAGCCAAAAAAATTGAAAAACACAAGAAAATCAGCACAATCCCATGCCATCCATGCCCTCAATTATGTTGATATTCAAGACACACAACAGAAAGACTAGGCCCATGCACCACTCACTAGCCCCCGGGCAAAAGGCCCCAACAGCAGCCAAAAAAATCGAAAAACACACAAAAATCAGCACAATCCCATGCCATCCATGCCCTCAATGATGTTTAAATTCAAGACACCCCACAGAAAGACAAGGCCCATGCACCACTCACTACCCCTGGGCAAAAGGCCCCAACAGCAGCCAAATAAATTGAAAAACACACAAAAATCAGAACAATCCCATGCCATCCATGGCCTCAATGATGTTTACATTAAAGAGACCCCACAGAAAGACTCAGTCCATGCACCACTCACTACCCCTGGGCAAAAGGCCCCACCAACAGCCAATAATATCGAAAAACACACAAAAATCAGAACAATCCCATGCCATCCATGGCCTCAATGATGTTTAAATTCAAGACACCCAACAGAAAGACTAGGCCCATGCACCACTCACTACCCCTGGGCAAAAGGCCCCACCAGCAGCGAAAAAAATCGGAAAACACAAAATAATCAGCACAATCCCATGCCATCCATGCCCTCAATGATGTTTAAATTCAAGACACCCCACAGAAAGACTAGGCCCATGCACCACTCACTAGCCCTGGGCACAAGGCCCTAACAGCAGCCAAAAAAATCAAAAAACACACAAAAATCAGCACAATCCCATGCCATCCATGCCCTCAATGATGTTTAAATTCAAGACACCCAACAGAAAGACTAGGCCTATGCACCACTCACTAGCCCTGGGCAAAAGGCCCCAACAGCAGCCAAAAAAATCGAAAAACACACAAAAATCACCACAATCCCATGCCATCCATGGCCTCCATGATGTTTACATTAAAGAGACCCCACAGAAAGACTCAGTCCACGCACCACTTACTACCCCTGGGCAAAAGGCCCCAACAGCAGCCAAAAAAATCGAAAAACACACAAAAATCAGCACAATCCCATGCCATCCATGCCCTCAATGATGTTTAAATTCAAGACACCCAACAGAAAGACTAGGCCCATGCACCACTCACTAGCCCTGGGCAAAAGGCCCCAACAGCAGCCAAAAAAATTGAAAAACACACACAAATCAGAACAATCCCATGCCATCCATGCCCTCAATGATGTTTAAATTCAAGACACCCCACAGAAAGACTAGGCCCCTGCACCACTCACTACCCTTGGGCGTAATGGATGAAAGCTAGGCTAAATGGGTGCAGGCCTGAGAACACTGCCTGCATTCAAAATGGCCCTTGCCCACAGCACATGGCCTGCCTGTACCAGCACTCAAAATGGCCCCCACCCACATGGCCAGTCCCCATCAACACCCCAAAAAATCGAAAAACAAACAAAGATCACCACATTCCCATGCCATCCATGCCCTTCATACTGTTTACATTAAAGAGACCCCACAGAAAGATTCAGTCCATGCACCACTCACTACCCCTGGGCAAAAGGCCCCACCAGCTGCCAAAAAAATCGAAAAACACACAAAAATCAGCACAATCCCATGCCATCCATGCCCTCAATGATGTTTAAATTCAAGACACCCCACAGAAAGACCAGGCCCATGCAACACTCACTACCCCTGGGCATAATGGATGAAAGCTCGGCAAAATGGCTGGAGGCCTGAGAACACTGCCTGCATTCAAAATGGCCCTTGCCCACAGCACATGGCCTGCCTGTACCAGCACTCAAAATGGCCCCACCCACATGGCCAGTCCCCATCAACACCCCAAAAAATCGAAAAACAAACAAAAATCACCACATTCCCATGCCATCCATGCCCTTCATAATGTTTACATTAAAGAGACCCCACAGAAAGATTCAGTCCATGCACCACTCAAAACCCCTGGGCAAAAGGCCCCACCAGCTGCCAAAAAAATCGAAAAACACACAAAAATCAGCACAATCCCATGCCATCCATGGCCTCAATGATGTTTAAATTCAAGACACAAAACAGAAAGACTAGGCCCATGCACCACTCACTAGCCCTGGGCAATAGGCCCCAACAGCAGCCAAAAAAATCGTCAAACACACAAAAATCAGCACAATCCCATGCCATGCATGGCCTCAATGATGTTTAAATTCAAGACACCCAACAGAAAGACTAGGCCCATGCACCACTCACTACCCCTGGGCAAAAGGCCCCACCAGCAGCCAAACAAATCGAAAAACACACAAAAATCAGCACAATCCAATGCCATCCATGGCCTCAATGATGTTTAAATACAAGACACCCAACAGAAAGACTAGGCCCATGCACCACTCACTACCCCTGGGCAAAAGGCCCCACCAGCAGCCAAAAAAATTTAAAAACACAAGAAAATCAGCACAATCCCATGCCATCCATGCCCCAATTAGGTTGATATTCAAGACACACAACAGAAAGACTAGGCCCATGCACCACTCACTAGCCCTGGGCAAAAGGCCCCAACAGCAGCCAAAAAAATCGAAAAACACACAAAAATCAGCACAATCCCATGCCATCCATGCCCTCAATGATGTTTAAATTCAAGACACCCCACAGAAAGACAAGGCCCATGCACCACTCACTAGCCCTGGGCAAAAGGCCCCACCAGCAGCCAAACAAATCGCAAAACACACAAAAATCAGCACAATCCCATGCCATCCATGCCCTCAATGATGTTTAAATTAAAGACACCCCACAGAAAGACAAGGCCCATGCACCACTCACTAGCCCTGGGCAAAAGGCCCCAACAGCAGCCAAATAAATCGAAAATCACACAAAAATCAGAACAATCCCATGCCATCCATGGCCTCAATGATGTTTACATTAAAGAGACCCCACAGAAAGACTCAGTCCATGCACCACTCACTACCCCTGGGCAAAAGGCCCCACCAACAGCCAATAAAATCGAAAAACACACAAAAATCAGAACAATCCCATGCCATCCATGGCCTTAATGATGTTTAAATTCAAGACACCCAACAGAAAGACTAGGCCCATGCACCACTCACTACCCCTGGGCAAAAGGCCCCACCAGCAGCGAATAAAATTGGAAAACACCAAAAAATCAGCACAATCCCATGCCATCCATGCCCTCACTGATGTTTAAATTCAAGACACTCAACAGAAAGACTAGGCCCATGCACCACTCACTACCCCTGGGCAAAAGGCCCCACCAGCAGCGAATAAAATCGAAAAACACACAAAAATCAGCACAATCCCATGCCATGCATGGCCTCAATGATGTTTAAATTCAAGACACCCAACAGAAAGACTAGGCCCATGCACCACTCACTACCCCTGGGCAAAAGGCCCCAACAGCAGCCAAATAAATCGAAAAACACACAAAAATCAGAACAATCCCATGCCATCCATGGCCTCAATGATGTTTACATTAAAGAGACCCCACAGAAAGACTCAGTCCATGCACCACTCACTACCCCTGGGCAAAAGGCCCCACCAACAGCCAATAAAATCGAAAAACACACAAAAATCAGAACAATCCCATGCCATCCATGGCCTCAATGATGTTTAAATTCAAGACACCCAACAGAAAGACTAGGCCCATGCACAACTCACTACCCCTGGGCAAAAGGCCCCACCAGCAGCGAATACAATCGGAAAACACAAAAAAATCAGCACAATCCCATGCCATCCATGCCCTCAATGATGTTTAAATTCAAGACACTCAACAGAAAGACTAGGCCCATGCACCACTCACTACCCCTGGGCAAAAGGCCCCACCAGCAGCGAATAAAATCGAAAAACACACAAAAATCAGCACAATCCCATGCCATGCATGGCCTCAATGATGTTTAAATTCAAGACACCCAACAGAAAGACTAGGCCCATGCACCACTCACTACCCCTGGGCAAAAGGCCCCACCAGCAGCCAAACAAATCCAAAAACACACAAAAATCAGCACAATCCCATGCCATCCATGCCCTCAATGATGTTTAAATTCAAGACACCCCACAGAAAGACAAGGCCCATGCACCACTCACTAGCCCTGGGCAAAAGGCCCCAACAGCAGCCAAATAAATCGAAAAACACACAAAAATCAGAACAATCCCATGCCATCCATGGCCTCAATGATGTTTACATTAAAGAGACCGCACAGAAAGACTCAGTCCATGCACCACTCACTACCCCTGGGCAAAAGGCCCCACCAACAGCCAATAAAATCGAAAAACACACAAAAATCAGAACAATCCCATGCCATCCATGGCCTCAATGATGTTTAAATTCAAGACACCCAACAGAAAGACTAGGCCCATGCACCACTCACTACCCCTGGGCAAAAGGCCCCACCAGCAGCGAATAAAATCGGAAAACACAAAAAAATCAGCACAATCCCATGCCATCCATGCCCTCAATGATGTTTAAATTCAAGACACCCAACAGAAAGACTAGGCCCATGCACCACTCACTAGCCCTGGGCAAAAGGCCCCAACAGCAGCCAAAAAAATCGAAAAACACACACAAATCAGAACAATCCCATGCCATCCATGCCCTCAATGATGTTTAAATTCAAGACACCCCACAGAAAGACTAGGCCCCTGCACCACTCACTACCCCTGGGCGTAATGGATGAAAGCTAGGCTAAATGGGTGCAGGCCTGAGAACACTGCCTGCATTCAAAATGGCCCTTGCCCACAGCACATGGCCTGCCTGTACCAGCACTCAAAATGGCCCCCACCCACATGGCCAGTCCCGATCAACAACCCCAAAAAATCGAAAAACAAACAAAGATCACCACAATCCCATGCCATCCATGCCCTTCATGATGTTTACATTAAAGAGACCCCACAGAAAGATTCAGTCCATGCACCACTCACTACCCCTGGGCAAAAGGCCCCACCAGCTGCCAAAAAAATTGAAAAACACAAGAAAATCAGCACAATCCCATGCCATCCATGCCCTCAATGATGTTTATATTCAAGACACACAACAGAAAGACTCAGTCCATGCACCACTCACTACCCCTGGGCAAAAGGCCCCAACAGCAGCCAAAAAAATCGAAAAACACACAAAAATCAGCACAATCCCATGCCATCCATGCCCTCAATGATGTTTAAATTCAAGACACCCAACAGAAAGACTAGGCCCATGCACCACTCACTACCCCTGGGCATAATGGATGAAAGCTAGGCAAAATGGGTGCAGGCCGGAGAACACTGCCTGCATTCAAAGTGGCCCCTTGCCCCCCAGCACATGGCCTGCCTGTACCAGCACTCAACATGGACCCCACCCACATTGCCAGTCCCCATCAACACCCCAAAAAATCGAAAAACACACAAAAATCACCACAATCCCATGCTATCCATGGCCTCCATGATGTTTACATTAAAGAGACCCCACAGAAAGACTCAGTCCATGCACCACTCACTACCCCTGGGCAAAAGGCCCCAACAGCAGCCAAAAAAATCGAAAAACACACAAAAATCAGCACAATCCCATGCCATCCATGCCCTCAATGATGTTTAAATTCAAGACACCCAACAGAAAGACTAGGCCCATGCACCACTCACTAGCCCTGGGCAAAAGGCCCCAACAGCAGCCAAAAAAATCGAAAAACACACACAAATCAGAACAATCCCATGCCATCCATGCCCTCAATGATGTTTAAATTCAAGACACCCCACAGAAAGACTAGGCCCCTGCACCACTCACTACCCCTGGGCGTAATGGATGAAAGCTAGGCTAAATGGGTGCAGGCCTGAGAACACTGCCTGCATTCAAAATGGCCCTTGCCCGCAGCACATGGCCTGCCTGTTTCAGCACTCAAAATGGCCCCCACCCACATGGCCAGTCCCCATCAACACCCCAAAAAATCGAAAAACAAACAAAAATCACCACAATCCCATGCCATCCATGCCCTTCATGATGTTTACATTAAAGAGACCCCACAGAAAGATTCAGTCCATGCACCACTCACTACCCCTGGGCAAAAGGCCCCACCAGCTGCCAAAAAAATTGAAAAACACACAAAAATCAGCACAATCCCATGCCATCCATGGCCTCAATGATGTTTAAATTCAAGACACAAAACAGAAAGACTAGGCCCATGCACCACTCACTAGCCCTGGGCAATAGGCCCCAACAGCAGCCAAAAGAATCAACAAACACACAAAAATCAGCACAATCCAATGCCATCCATGGCCTCAATGATGTTTAAATTCAAGACACCCAACAGAAAGACTAGGCCCATGCACCACTCACTACCCCTGGGCAAAAGGCCCCACCAGCAGGCAAAAAAAGTTGAAAAACACAAGAAAATCAGCACAATCCCATGCCATCCATGCCCTCAATGATGTTTAAATTCAAGACACCCCACAGAAAGACAAGGCCCATGCACCACTCACTAGCCCTGGGCAAAAGGCCCCAACAGCAGCCAATAAAATCGAAAAACACACAAAAATCAGAACAATCCCATGCCATCCATGGCCTCAATGATGTTTACATTAAAGAGACCCCATAGAAAAACTCAGTCCATGCACCACTCACTACCCCTGGGCAAAAGGCCCCACCAGCAGCCAATAAAATCGAAAAACACACAAAAATCAGAACAATCCCATGCCATCCATGGCCTCAATGATGTTTACATTAAAGAGACCCCACAGAAAGACTCAGTCCATGCACCACTCACTACCCCTGGGCAAAAGGCCCCACTAACAGCCAATAAAATCGAAAAACACACAAAAATCAGAACAATCCCATGCCATCCATGGCCTCATTGATGTTTAAATTCAAGACACCCAACAGAAAGACTAGGCCCATGCACCACTCACTAGCCCTGGGCAAAAGGCCCCAATAGCAGCCAAAGAAATCGAAAAACACACAAAAATCAGCACAATTCCATGCCATCCATGCCCTCAATGATGTTTAAATTCAAGACACCCCACAGAGAGACTAGGCCCATGCAACACTCACAACCCCTGGGCATAATGGATGAAAGCTCGGCAAAATGGCTGCAGGCCTGAGAACACTGCCTGCATTCAAAATGGCCCTTGCCCCCAGCACATGGCCTGCCTGTACCAGCACTCAAAATGGCCCCCACCCACATGGCCAGTCCCCATCAACACCCCAAAAAATCGAAAAACAAACAAAAATCACCACAATCCCATGCCATCCATGCCCTTCATGATGTTTACATTAAAGAGACCCCACAGAAAGATTCAGTCCATGCACCACTCACTACCCCTGGGCAAAAGGCCCCAACAGCAGTCAAAAAAATCGAAAAACACACAGAAATCAGCACAATCCCATGCCATCCATGCCCTCAATGATGTTTAAATTCAAGACACCCCACAGAAAGACTAGGCCCATGCAGCACTCACTACCCCTGGGCATAATGGATGAAAGCTAGGCAAAATGGGTGCAGGCCGGAGAACACTGCCTGCATTCAAAGTGGCCCCTTGCCCCCCAGCACATGGCCTGCCTGTACCAGCACTCAACATGGACCCCACCCACATTGCCAGTCCCCATCAACACCCCAAAAAATCGAAAAACACACAAAAATCACCACAATCCCATGCCATCCATGGCCTCCATGATGTTTACATTAAAGAGACCCCACAGAAAGATTAAGTCCATGCACCACTCACTACCCCTGGCAAAAGGCCCCAACAGCAGCCAAAAGAATCGAAAAACACACACAAATCAGAACAATCCCATGCCATCCATGCCCTCAATGATGTTTAAATTCAGGACACCCCACAGAAAGACTAGGCCCCTGCACCACTCACTACCCCTGGGCGTAATGGATGAAAGCTAGGCTAAATGGGTGCAGGCCTGAGAACACTGCCTGCATTCAAAATGGCCCTTGCCCCCAGCACATGGCCTGCCTGTACCAGCACTCAAAATGGCCCCCAACCACATGGCCAGTCCCCATCAACACCCCAAAAAATCGAAAAACAAACAAAAATCACCACAATCCCATGCCATCCATGCCCTTCGTGATGTTTACATTAAAGAGACCCCACAGAAAGATTCATTCCATGCACCACTCACTACCCCTGGGCAAAAGGCCCTACCAGCTGCCAAAAAAATCGAAAAACACACAAAAATCAGCACAATCCCATGCCATCCATGGCCTCAATGATTTTTAAATTCAAGACACAAAACAGAAAGACTAGGCCCATGCACCACTCACTAGCCCCGGGCAATAGGCCCCAACAGCAGCCAAAAAAATCGACAAACACACAAAAATCAGCACAATCCCATGCCATCCATGGCCTCAATGATGTTTAAATTCAAGACACCCAACAGAAAGACTAGGCCCATGCACCACTCACTACCCCTGGGAAAAAAAGGCCCCACCAGCAGCCAAAAAAATTGAAAAACACAAGAAAATCAGCACAATCCCATGCCATCCATGCCCTCAATGATGTTTATATTCAAGACACCCAACAGAAAGACTAGGCCCATGCACCACTCACTAGCCCTGGGCAAAAGGCCCCAATAGCAGCCAAAGAAATCGAAAAACACACAAAAATCAGCACAATTCCATGCCATCCATGCCCTCAATGATGTTTAAATTCAAGACACCCCACAGAGAGACTAGGCCCATGCAACACTCACAACCCCTGGGCATAATGGATGAAAGCTCGGCAAAATGGCTGCAGGCCTGAGAACACTGCCTGCATTCAAAATGGCCCTTGCCCCCAGCACATGGCCTGCCTGTACCAGCACTCAAAATGGCCCCCACCCACATGGCCAGTCCCCATCAACACCCCAAAAAATCGAAAAACAAACAAAAATCACCACAATCCCATGCCATCCATGCCCTTCATGATGTTTACATTAAAGAGACCCCACAGAAAGATTCAGTCCATGCACCACTCACTACCCCTGGGCAAAAGGCCCCAACAGCAGTCAAAAAAATCGAAAAACACACAGAAATCAGCACAATCCCATGCCATCCATGCCCTCAATGATGTTTAAATTCAAGACACCCCACAGAAAGACTAGGCCCATGCAGCACTCACTACCCCTGGGCATAATGGATGAAAGCTAGGCAAAATGGGTGCAGGCCGGAGAACACTGCCTGCATTCAAAGTGGCCCCTTGCCCCCCAGCACATGGCCTGCCTGTACCAGCACTCAACATGGACCCCACCCACATTGCCAGTCCCCATCAACACCCCAAAAAATCGAAAAACACACAAAAATCACCACAATCCCATGCCATCCATGGCCTCCATGATGTTTACATTAAAGAGACCCCACAGAAAGATTAAGTCCATGCACCACTCACTACCCCTGGGCAAAAGGCCCCAACAGCAGCCAAAAGAATCGAAAAACACACACAAATCAGAACAATCCCATGCCATCCATGCCCTCAATGATGTTTAAATTCAGGACACCCCACAGAAAGACTAGGCCCCTGCACCACTCACTACCCCTGGGCGTAATGGATGAAAGCTAGGCTAAATGGGTGCAGGCCTGAGAACACTGCCTGCATTCAAAATGGCCCTTGCCCCCAGCACATGGCCTGCCTGTACCAGCACTCAAAATGGCCCCCAACCACATGGCCAGTCCCCATCAACACCCCAAAAAATCGAAAAACAAACAAAAATCACCACAATCCCATGCCATCCATGCCCTTCGTGATGTTTACATTAAAGAGACCCCACAGAAAGATTCATTCCATGCACCACTCACTACCCCTGGGCAAAAGGCCCTACCAGCTGCCAAAAAAATCGAAAAACACACAAAAATCAGCACAATCCCATGCCATCCATGGCCTCAATGATTTTTAAATTCAAGACACAAAACAGAAAGACTAGGCCCATGCACCACTCACTAGCCCCGGGCAATAGGCCCCAACAGCAGCCAAAAAAATCGACAAACACACAAAAATCAGCACAATCCCATGCCATCCATGGCCTCAATGATGTTTAAATTCAAGACACCCAACAGAAAGACTAGGCCCATGCACCACTCACTACCCCTGGGAAAAAAAGGCCCCACCAGCAGCCAAAAAAATTGAAAAACACAAGAAAATCAGCACAATCCCATGCCATCCATGCCCTCAATGATGTTTATATTCAAGACACACAACAGAAAGACTCAGTCCATGCACCACTCACTACCCCTGGGCAAAAGGCCCCAACAGCAGCCAAAAAAATCGAAAAACACACAAAAATCAGCACAATCCCATGCCATCCATGCCCTCAATGATGTTTAAATTCAAGACACCCAACAGAAAGACTAGGCCCATGCACCACTCACTAGCCCTGGGCAAAAGGCCCCAACAGCAGCCAAAAAAATCGAAAAACACACAAAAATGACCACAATCCCATGCCATCCATGGCCTCCATGATGTTTACATTAAAGAGACCCCACAGAAAGACTCAGTCCACGCACCACTCACTACCCCTGGGCAAAAGGCCCCAACAGCAGCCAAAAAAATCGAAAAACACACAAAAATCAGCACAATCCCATGCCATCCATGCCCTCAATGATGTTTAAATTCAAGACACCCAACAGAAAGACTAGGCCCATGCACCACTCACTAGCCCTGGGCAAAAGGCCCCAACAGCAGCCAAAAAAATCGAAAAACACACACAAATCAGAACAATCCCATGCCATCCATGCCCTCAATGATGTTTAAATTCAAGACACCCCACAGAAAGACTAGGCCCCTGCACCACTCACTACCCCTGGGCGTAATGGATGAAAGCTAGGCTAAATGGGTGCAGGCCTGAGAACACTGCCTGCATTCAAAATGGCCCTTGCCCACAGCACATGGCCTGCCTGTACCAGCACTCAAAATGGCCCCCACCCACATGGCCAGTCCCGATCAACACCCCAAAAAATCGAAAAACAAACAAAGATCACCACAATCCCATGCCATCCATGCCCTTCATGATGTTTACATTAAAGAGACCCCACAGAAAGATTCAGTCCATGCACCACTCACTACCCCTGGGCAAAAGGCCCCACCAGCTGCCAAAAAAATTGAAAAACACAAGAAAATCAGCCCAATCCCATGCCATCCATGCCCTCAATGATGTTTATATTCAAGACACACAACAGAAAGACTCAGTCCATGCACCACTCACTACCCCTGGGCAAAAGGCCCCAACAGCAGCCAAAAAAATCGAAAAACACACAAAAATCAGCACAATCCCATGCCATCCATGCCCTCAATGATGTTTAAATTCAAGACACCCAACAGAAAGACTAGGCCCATGCACCACTCACTAGCCCTGGGCAAAAGGCCCCAACAGCAGCCAAAAAAATCGAAAAACACACAAAAATCACCACAATCCCATGCCATCCATGGCCTCCATGATGTTTACATTAAAGAGACCCCACAGAAAGACTCAGTCCACGCACCACTCACTACCCCTGGGCAAAAGGCCCCAACAGCTGCCAAAAAAATCGAAAAACACACAAAAATCAGCACAATCCCATGCCATCCATGGCCTCAATGATGTTTAAATTCAAGACACAAAACAGAAAGACTAGGCCCATGCACCACTCACTAGCCCTGGGCAATAGGCCCCAACAGCAGCCAAAAAAATCGACAAACACACAAAAATCAGCACAATCCCATGCCATGCATGGCCTCAATGATGTTAAAATTCAAGACACCCAACAGAAAGACTAGGCCCATGCACCACTCACTACCCCTGGGCAAAAGGCCCCACCAGCAGCCAAACAAATCAAAAAACACACAAAAATCAGCACAATCCAATGCCATCCATGGCCTCAATGATGTTTAAATTCAAGACACCCAACAGAAAGACTAGGCCTATGCACCACTCACTACCCCTGGGCAAAAGGCCCCACCAGCAGCCAAACAAATCGAAAAACACACAAAAATCAGCACAATCCCATGCCATTCATGGCCTCAATGATGTTTAAATTCAAGACACCCAACAGAAAGACTAGGCCCATGCACCACTCACTAACCCTGGGCAAAAGGCCCCACCAGCAGCCAAAAAAAATGAAAAACACAAAAAAATCAGCACAATCCCATGCCATCCATGCCCTCAATGATGTTTAAATTCAAGACACCCAACAGAAAGACTAGGCCCATGCACCACTCACTAGCCCTGGGCAAAAGGCCCCAACAGCAGCCAAAAAAATCGAAAAACACACACAAATCAGAACAATCCCATGCCATCCATGCCCTCAATGATGTTTAAATTCAAGACACCCCACAGAAAGACTAGGCCCCTGCACCACTCACTACCCCTGGGCGTAATGGATGAAAGCTAGGCTAAATGGGTGCAGGCCTGAGAACACTGCCTGCATTCAAAATGGCCCTTGCCCACAGCACATGGCCTGCCTGTACCAGCACTCAAAATGGCCCCCACCCACATGGCCAGTCCCCATCAACACCCCAAAAAATCGAAATACAAACAAAGATCACCACAATCCCATGCCATCCATGCCCTTCATGATGTTTACATTAAAGAGACCCCACAGAAAGATTCAGTCCATGCACCACTCACTACCCCTGGGCAAAAGGCCCCACCAGCTGCCAAAAAAATCGAAAAACACACAAAAATCAGCACAATCCCATGCCATCCATGGCCTCAATGATGTTTAAATTCAAGACACAAAACAGAAAGACTAGGCCCATGCACCACTCACTAGCCCTGGGCAATAGGCCCCAACAGTAGCCAAAAAAATCGACAAACACACAAAAATCAGCACAATCCCATGCCATGCATGGCCTCAATGTTGTTTAAATTCAAGACACCCAACAGAAAGACTAGGCCCATGCACCACTCACTACCCCTGGGCAAAAAGCCCCGCCAGCAGCCAAACAAATCAAAAAACACACAAAAATCAGCACAATCCAATGCCATCCATGGCCTCAATGATGTTTAAATTCAAGACACCCAACAGAAAGACTAGACCCATGCACCACTCACTACCCCTGGGCAAAAGGCCCCACCAGCAGCCAAAAAAATTGAAAAACACAAGAAAATCAGCACAATCCCATGCCATCCATGCCCTCAATTATGTTGATATTCAAGACACACAACAGAAAGACTAGGCCCATGCACCACTCACTAGCCCCCGGGCAAAAGGCCCCAACAGCAGCCAAAAAAATCGAAAAACACACAAAAATCAGCACAATCCCATGCCATCCATGCCCTCAATGATGTTTAAATTCAAGACACCCCACAGAAAGACAAGGCCCATGCACCACTCACTAGCCCTGGGCAAAAGGCCCCACCAGCAGCCAAACAAATCGCAAAACACACAAAAATCAGCACAATCCCATGCCATCCATGCCCTCAATGATGTTTAAATTAAAGACACCCCACAGAAAGACAAGGCCCATGCACCACTCACTAGCCCTGGGCAAAAGGCCCCAACAGCAGCCAAATAAATCGAAAATCACACAAAAATCAGAACAATCCCATGCCATCCATGGCCTCAATGATGTTTACATTAAAGAGACCCCACAGAAAGACTCAGTCCATGCACCACTCACTACCCCTGGGCAAAAGGCCCCACCAACAGCCAATAAAATCGAAAAACACACAAAAATCAGAACAATCCCATGCCATCCATGGCCTTAATGATGTTTAAATTCAAGACACCCAACAGAAAGACTAGGCCCATGCACCACTCACTACCCCTGGGCAAAAGGCCCCACCAGCAGCGAATAAAATCGGAAAACACCAAAAAATCAGCACAATCCCATGCCATCCATGCCCTCACTGATGTTTAAATTCAAGACACTCAACAGAAAGACTAGGCCCATGCACCACTCACTACCCCTGGGCAAAAGGCCCCACCAGCAGCGAATAAAATCGAAAAACACACAAAAATCAGCACAATCCCATGCCATGCATGGCCTCAATGATGTTTAAATTCAAGACACCCAACAGAAAGACTAGGCCCATGCACCACTCACTACCCCTGGGCAAAAGGCCCCAACAGCAGCCAAATAAATCGAAAAACACACAAAAATCAGAACAATCCCATGCCATCCATGGCCTCAATGATGTTTACATTAAAGAGACCCCACAGAAAGACTCAGTCCATGCACCACTCACTACCCCTGGGCAAAAGGCCCCACCAACAGCCAATAAAATCGAAAAACACACAAAAATCAGAACAATCCCATGCCATCCATGGCCTCAATGATGTTTAAATTCAAGACACCCAACAGAAAGACTAGGCCCATGCACAACTCACTACCCCTGGGCAAAAGGCCCCACCAGCAGCGAATACAATCGGAAAACACAAAAAAATCAGCACAATCCCATGCCATCCATGCCCTCAATGATGTTTAAATTCAAGACACTCAACAGAAAGACTAGGCCCATGCACCACTCACTACCCCTGGGCAAAAGGCCCCACCAGCAGCGAATAAAATCGAAAAACACACAAAAATCAGCACAATCCCATGCCATGCATGGCCTCAATGATGTTTAAATTCAAGACACCCAACAGAAAGACTAGGCCCATGCACCACTCACTACCCCTGGGCAAAAGGCCCCACCAGCAGCCAAACAAATCCAAAAACACACAAAAATCAGCACAATCCCATGCCATCCATGCCCTCAATGATGTTTAAATTCAAGACACCCCACAGAAAGACAAGGCCCATGCACCACTCACTAGCCCTGGGCAAAAGGCCCCAACAGCAGCCAAATAAATCGAAAAACACACAAAAATCAGAACAATCCCATGCCATCCATGGCCTCAATGATGTTTACATTAAAGAGACCGCACAGAAAGACTCAGTCCATGCACCACTCACTACCCCTGGGCAAAAGGCCCCACCAACAGCCAATAAAATCGAAAAACACACAAAAATCAGAACAATCCCATGCCATCCATGGCCTCAATGATGTTTAAATTCAAGACACCCAACAGAAAGACTAGGCCCATGCACCACTCACTACCCCTGGGCAAAAGGCCCCACCAGCAGCGAATAAAATCGGAAAACACAAAAAAATCAGCACAATCCCATGCCATCCATGCCCTCAATGATGTTTAAATTCAAGACACCCAACAGAAAGACTAGGCCCATGCACCACTCACTAGCCCTGGGCAAAAGGCCCCAACAGCAGCCAAAAAAATCGAAAAACACACACAAATCAGAACAATCCCATGCCATCCATGCCCTCAATGATGTTTAAATTCAAGACACCCCACAGAAAGACTAGGCCCCTGCACCACTCACTACCCCTGGGCGTAATGGATGAAAGCTAGGCTAAATGGGTGCAGGCCTGAGAACACTGCCTGCATTCAAAATGGCCCTTGCCCACAGCACATGGCCTGCCTGTACCAGCACTCAAAATGGCCCCCACCCACATGGCCAGTCCCGATCAACAACCCCAAAAAATCGAAAAACAAACAAAGATCACCACAATCCCATGCCATCCATGCCCTTCATGATGTTTACATTAAAGAGACCCCACAGAAAGATTCAGTCCATGCACCACTCACTACCCCTGGGCAAAAGGCCCCACCAGCTGCCAAAAAAATTGAAAAACACAAGAAAATCAGCACAATCCCATGCCATCCATGCCCTCAATGATGTTTATATTCAAGACACACAACAGAAAGACTCAGTCCATGCACCACTCACTACCCCTGGGCAAAAGGCCCCAACAGCAGCCAAAAAAATCGAAAAACACACAAAAATCAGCACAATCCCATGCCATCCATGCCCTCAATGATGTTTAAATTCAAGACACCCAACAGAAAGACTAGGCCCATGCACCACTCACTACCCCTGGGCATAATGGATGAAAGCTAGGCAAAATGGGTGCAGGCCGGAGAACACTGCCTGCATTCAAAGTGGCCCCTTGCCCCCCAGCACATGGCCTGCCTGTACCAGCACTCAACATGGACCCCACCCACATTGCCAGTCCCCATCAACACCCCAAAAAATCGAAAAACACACAAAAATCACCACAATCCCATGCTATCCATGGCCTCCATGATGTTTACATTAAAGAGACCCCACAGAAAGACTCAGTCCATGCACCACTCACTACCCCTGGGCAAAAGGCCCCAACAGCAGCCAAAAAAATCGAAAAACACACAAAAATCAGCACAATCCCATGCCATCCATGCCCTCAATGATGTTTAAATTCAAGACACCCAACAGAAAGACTAGGCCCATGCACCACTCACTAGCCCTGGGCAAAAGGCCCCAACAGCAGCCAAAAAAATCGAAAAACACACACAAATCAGAACAATCCCATGCCATCCATGCCCTCAATGATGTTTAAATTCAAGACACCCCACAGAAAGACTAGGCCCCTGCACCACTCACTACCCCTGGGCGTAATGGATGAAAGCTAGGCTAAATGGGTGCAGGCCTGAGAACACTGCCTGCATTCAAAATGGCCCTTGCCCGCAGCACATGGCCTGCCTGTTTCAGCACTCAAAATGGCCCCCACCCACATGGCCAGTCCCCATCAACACCCCAAAAAATCGAAAAACAAACAAAAATCACCACAATCCCATGCCATCCATGCCCTTCATGATGTTTACATTAAAGAGACCCCACAGAAAGATTCAGTCCATGCACCACTCACTACCCCTGGGCAAAAGGCCCCACCAGCTGCCAAAAAAATTGAAAAACACACAAAAATCAGCACAATCCCATGCCATCCATGGCCTCAATGATGTTTAAATTCAAGACACAAAACAGAAAGACTAGGCCCATGCACCACTCACTAGCCCTGGGCAATAGGCCCCAACAGCAGCCAAAAGAATCAACAAACACACAAAAATCAGCACAATCCAATGCCATCCATGGCCTCAATGATGTTTAAATTCAAGACACCCAACAGAAAGACTAGGCCCATGCACCACTCACTACCCCTGGGCAAAAGGCCCCACCAGCAGGCAAAAAAAGTTGAAAAACACAAGAAAATCAGCACAATCCCATGCCATCCATGCCCTCAATGATGTTTAAATTCAAGACACCCCACAGAAAGACAAGGCCCATGCACCACTCACTAGCCCTGGGCAAAAGGCCCCAACAGCAGCCAATAAAATCGAAAAACACACAAAAATCAGAACAATCCCATGCCATCCATGGCCTCAATGATGTTTACATTAAAGAGACCCCATAGAAAAACTCAGTCCATGCACCACTCACTACCCCTGGGCAAAAGGCCCCACCAGCAGCCAATAAAATCGAAAAACACACAAAAATCAGAACAATCCCATGCCATCCATGGCCTCAATGATGTTTACATTAAAGAGACCCCACAGAAAGACTCAGTCCATGCACCACTCACTACCCCTGGGCAAAAGGCCCCACTAACAGCCAATAAAATCGAAAAACACACAAAAATCAGAACAATCCCATGCCATCCATGGCCTCATTGATGTTTAAATTCAAGACACCCAACAGAAAGACTAGGCCCATGCACCACTCACTAGCCCTGGGCAAAAGGCCCCAATAGCAGCCAAAGAAATCGAAAAACACACAAAAATCAGCACAATTCCATGCCATCCATGCCCTCAATGATGTTTAAATTCAAGACACCCCACAGAGAGACTAGGCCCATGCAACACTCACAACCCCTGGGCATAATGGATGAAAGCTCGGCAAAATGGCTGCAGGCCTGAGAACACTGCCTGCATTCAAAATGGCCCTTGCCCCCAGCACATGGCCTGCCTGTACCAGCACTCAAAATGGCCCCCACCCACATGGCCAGTCCCCATCAACACCCCAAAAAATCGAAAAACAAACAAAAATCACCACAATCCCATGCCATCCATGCCCTTCATGATGTTTACATTAAAGAGACCCCACAGAAAGATTCAGTCCATGCACCACTCACTACCCCTGGGCAAAAGGCCCCAACAGCAGTCAAAAAAATCGAAAAACACACAGAAATCAGCACAATCCCATGCCATCCATGCCCTCAATGATGTTTAAATTCAAGACACCCCACAGAAAGACTAGGCCCATGCAGCACTCACTACCCCTGGGCATAATGGATGAAAGCTAGGCAAAATGGGTGCAGGCCGGAGAACACTGCCTGCATTCAAAGTGGCCCCTTGCCCCCCAGCACATGGCCTGCCTGTACCAGCACTCAACATGGACCCCACCCACATTGCCAGTCCCCATCAACACCCCAAAAAATCGAAAAACACACAAAAATCACCACAATCCCATGCCATCCATGGCCTCCATGATGTTTACATTAAAGAGACCCCACAGAAAGATTAAGTCCATGCACCACTCACTACCCCTGGGCAAAAGGCCCCAACAGCAGCCAAAAGAATCGAAAAACACACACAAATCAGAACAATCCCATGCCATCCATGCCCTCAATGATGTTTAAATTCAGGACACCCCACAGAAAGACTAGGCCCCTGCACCACTCACTACCCCTGGGCGTAATGGATGAAAGCTAGGCTAAATGGGTGCAGGCCTGAGAACACTGCCTGCATTCAAAATGGCCCTTGCCCCCAGCACATGGCCTGCCTGTACCAGCACTCAAAATGGCCCCCAACCACATGGCCAGTCCCCATCAACACCCCAAAAAATCGAAAAACAAACAAAAATCACCACAATCCCATGCCATCCATGCCCTTCGTGATGTTTACATTAAAGAGACCCCACAGAAAGATTCATTCCATGCACCACTCACTACCCCTGGGCAAAAGGCCCTACCAGCTGCCAAAAAAATCGAAAAACACACAAAAATCAGCACAATCCCATGCCATCCATGGCCTCAATGATTTTTAAATTCAAGACACAAAACAGAAAGACTAGGCCCATGCACCACTCACTAGCCCCGGGCAATAGGCCCCAACAGCAGCCAAAAAAATCGACAAACACACAAAAATCAGCACAATCCCATGCCATCCATGGCCTCAATGATGTTTAAATTCAAGACACCCAACAGAAAGACTAGGCCCATGCACCACTCACTACCCCTGGGAAAAAAAGGCCCCACCAGCAGCCAAAAAAATTGAAAAACACAAGAAAATCAGCACAATCCCATGCCATCCATGCCCTCAATGATGTTTATATTCAAGACACACAACAGAAAGACTCAGTCCATGCACCACTCACTACCCCTGGGCAAAAGGCCCCAACAGCAGCCAAAAAAATCGAAAAACACACAAAAATCAGCACAATCCCATGCCATCCATGCCCTCAATGATGTTTAAATTCAAGACACCCAACAGAAAGACTAGGCCCATGCACCACTCACTAGCCCTGGGCAAAAGGCCCCAACAGCAGCCAAAAAAATCGAAAAACACACAAAAATGACCACAATCCCATGCCATCCATGGCCTCCATGATGTTTACATTAAAGAGACCCCACAGAAAGACTCAGTCCACGCACCACTCACTACCCCTGGGCAAAAGGCCCCAACAGCAGCCAAAAAAATCGAAAAACACACAAAAATCAGCACAATCCCATGCCATCCATGCCCTCAATGATGTTTAAATTCAAGACACCCAACAGAAAGACTAGGCCCATGCACCACTCACTAGCCCTGGGCAAAAGGCCCCAACAGCAGCCAAAAAAATCGAAAAACACACACAAATCAGAACAATCCCATGCCATCCATGCCCTCAATGATGTTTAAATTCAAGACACCCCACAGAAAGACTAGGCCCCTGCACCACTCACTACCCCTGGGCGTAATGGATGAAAGCTAGGCTAAATGGGTGCAGGCCTGAGAACACTGCCTGCATTCAAAATGGCCCTTGCCCACAGCACATGGCCTGCCTGTACCAGCACTCAAAATGGCCCCCACCCACATGGCCAGTCCCGATCAACACCCCAAAAAATCGAAAAACAAACAAAGATCACCACAATCCCATGCCATCCATGCCCTTCATGATGTTTACATTAAAGAGACCCCACAGAAAGATTCAGTCCATGCACCACTCACTACCCCTGGGCAAAAGGCCCCACCAGCTGCCAAAAAAATTGAAAAACACAAGAAAATCAGCCCAATCCCATGCCATCCATGCCCTCAATGATGTTTATATTCAAGACACACAACAGAAAGACTCAGTCCATGCACCACTCACTACCCCTGGGCAAAAGGCCCCAACAGCAGCCAAAAAAATCGAAAAACACACAAAAATCAGCACAATCCCATGCCATCCATGCCCTCAATGATGTTTAAATTCAAGACACCCAACAGAAAGACTAGGCCCATGCACCACTCACTAGCCCTGGGCAAAAGGCCCCAACAGCAGCCAAAAAAATCGAAAAACACACAAAAATCACCACAATCCCATGCCATCCATGGCCTCCATGATGTTTACATTAAAGAGACCCCACAGAAAGACTCAGTCCACGCACCACTCACTACCCCTGGGCAAAAGGCCCCAACAGCTGCCAAAAAAATCGAAAAACACACAAAAATCAGCACAATCCCATGCCATCCATGGCCTCAATGATGTTTAAATTCAAGACACAAAACAGAAAGACTAGGCCCATGCACCACTCACTAGCCCTGGGCAATAGGCCCCAACAGCAGCCAAAAAAATCGACAAACACACAAAAATCAGCACAATCCCATGCCATGCATGGCCTCAATGATGTTAAAATTCAAGACACCCAACAGAAAGACTAGGCCCATGCACCACTCACTACCCCTGGGCAAAAGGCCCCACCAGCAGCCAAACAAATCAAAAAACACACAAAAATCAGCACAATCCAATGCCATCCATGGCCTCAATGATGTTTAAATTCAAGACACCCAACAGAAAGACTAGGCCTATGCACCACTCACTACCCCTGGGCAAAAGGCCCCACCAGCAGCCAAACAAATCGAAAAACACACAAAAATCAGCACAATCCCATGCCATTCATGGCCTCAATGATGTTTAAATTCAAGACACCCAACAGAAAGACTAGGCCCATGCACCACTCACTAACCCTGGGCAAAAGGCCCCACCAGCAGCCAAAAAAAATGAAAAACACAAAAAAATCAGCACAATCCCATGCCATCCATGCCCTCAATGATGTTTAAATTCAAGACACCCAACAGAAAGACTAGGCCCATGCACCACTCACTAGCCCTGGGCAAAAGGCCCCAACAGCAGCCAAAAAAATCGAAAAACACACACAAATCAGAACAATCCCATGCCATCCATGCCCTCAATGATGTTTAAATTCAAGACACCCCACAGAAAGACTAGGCCCCTGCACCACTCACTACCCCTGGGCGTAATGGATGAAAGCTAGGCTAAATGGGTGCAGGCCTGAGAACACTGCCTGCATTCAAAATGGCCCTTGCCCACAGCACATGGCCTGCCTGTACCAGCACTCAAAATGGCCCCCACCCACATGGCCAGTCCCCATCAACACCCCAAAAAATCGAAATACAAACAAAGATCACCACAATCCCATGCCATCCATGCCCTTCATGATGTTTACATTAAAGAGACCCCACAGAAAGATTCAGTCCATGCACCAGTCACTACCCCTGGGCAAAAGGCCCCACCAGCTGCCAAAAAAATCGAAAAACACACAAAAATCAGCACAATCCCATGCCATCCATGGCCTCAATGATGTTTAAATTCAAGACACAAAACAGAAAGACTAGGCCCATGCACCACTCACTAGCCCTGGGCAATAGGCCCCAACAGTAGCCAAAAAAATCGACAAACACACAAAAATCAGCACAATCCCATGCCATGCATGGCCTCAATGTTGTTTAAATTCAAGACACCCAACAGAAAGACTAGGCCCATGCACCACTCACTACCCCTGGGCAAAAAGCCCCGCCAGCAGCCAAACAAATCAAAAAACACACAAAAATCAGCACAATCCAATGCCATCCATGGCCTCAATGATGTTTAAATTCAAGACACCCAACAGAAAGACTAGACCCATGCACCACTCACTACCCCTGGGCAAAAGGCCCCACCAGCAGCCAAAAAAATTGAAAAACACAAGAAAATCAGCACAATCCCATGCCATCCATGCCCTCAATTATGTTGATATTCAAGACACACAACAGAAAGACTAGGCCCATGCACCACTCACTAGCCCCCGGGCAAAAGGCCCCAACAGCAGCCAAAAAAATCGAAAAACACACAAAAATCAGCACAATCCCATGCCATCCATGCCCTCAATGATGTTTAAATTCAAGACACCCCACAGAAAGACAAGGCCCATGCACCACTCACTACCCCTGGGCAAAAGGCCCCAACAGCAGCCAAATAAATTGAAAAACACACAAAAATCAGAACAATCCCATGCCATCCATGGCCTCAATGATGTTTACATTAAAGAGACCCCACAGAAAGACTCAGTCCATGCACCACTCACTACCCCTGGGCAAAAGGCCCCACCAACAGCCAATAATATCGAAAAACACACAAAAATCAGAACAATCCCATGCCATCCATGGCCTCAATGATGTTTAAATTCAAGACACCCAACAGAAAGACTAGGCCCATGCACCACTCACTACCCCTGGGCAAAAGGCCCCACCAGCAGCGAAAAAAATCGGAAAACACAAAATAATCAGCACAATCCCATGCCATCCATGCCCTCAATGATGTTTAAATTCAAGACACCCCACAGAAAGACTAGGCCCATGCACCACTCACTAGCCCTGGGCACAAGGCCCTAACAGCAGCCAAAAAAATCAAAAAACACACAAAAATCAGCACAATCCCATGCCATCCATGCCCTCAATGATGTTTAAATTCAAGACACCCAACAGAAAGACTAGGCCTATGCACCACTCACTAGCCCTGGGCAAAAGGCCCCAACAGCAGCCAAAAAAATCGAAAAACACACAAAAATCACCACAATCCCATGCCATCCATGGCCTCCATGATGTTTACATTAAAGAGACCCCACAGAAAGACTCAGTCCACGCACCACTTAATACCCCTGGGCAAAAGGCCCCAACAGCAGCCCAAAAAATCGAAAAACACACAAAAATCAGCACAATCCCATGCCATCCATGCCCTCAATGATGTTTAAATTCAAGACACCCAACAGAAAGACTAGGCCCATGCACCACTCACTAGCCCTGGGCAAAAGGCCCCAACAGCAGCCAAAAAAATTGAAAAACACACACAAATCAGAACAATCCCATGCCATCCATGCCCTCAATGATGTTTAAATTCAAGACACCCCACAGAAAGACTAGGCCCCTGCACCACTCACTACCCTTGGGCGTAATGGATGAAAGCTAGGCTAAATGGGTGCAGGCCTGAGAACACTGCCTGCATTCAAAATGGCCCTTGCCCACAGCACATGGCCTGCCTGTACCAGCACTCAAAATGGCCCCCACCCACATGGCCAGTCCCCATCAACACCCCAAAAAATCGAAAAACAAACAAAGATCACCACATTCCCATGCCATCCATGCCCTTCATAATGTTTACATTAAAGAGACCCCACAGAAAGATTCAGTCCATGCACCACTCACTACCCCTGGGCAAAAGGCCCCACCAGCTGCCAAAAAAATCGAAAAACACACAAAAATCAGCACAATCCCATGCCATCCATGCCCTCAATGATGTTTAAATTCAAGACACCCCACAGAAAGACCAGGCCCATGCAACACTCACTACCCCTGGGCATAATGGATGAAAGCTCGGCAAAATGGCTGGAGGCCTGAGAACACTGCCTGCATTCAAAATGGCCCTTGCCAACAGCACATGGCCTGCCTGTACCAGCACTCAAAATGGCCCCCACCCACATGGCCAGTCCCCATCAACACCCCAAAAAATCGAAAAACAAACAAAAATCACCACATTCCCATGCCATCCATGCCCTTCATAATGTTTACATTAAAGAGACCCCACAGAAAGATTCAGTCCATGCACCACTCAAAACCCCTGGGCAAAAGGCCCCACCAGCTGCCAAAAAAATCGAAAAACACACAAAAATCAGCACAATCCCATGCCATCCATGGCCTCAATGATGTTTAAATTCAAGACACAAAACAGAAAGACTAGGCCCATGCACCACTCACTAGCCCTGGGCAATAGGCCCCAACAGCAGCCAAAAAAATCGTCAAACACACAAAAATCAGCACAATCCCATGCCATGCATGGCCTCAATGATGTTTAAATTCAAGACACCCAACAGAAAGACTAGGCCCATGCACCACTCACTACCCCTGGGCAAAAGGCCCCACCAGCAGCCAAACAAATCGAAAAACACACAAAAATCAGCACAATCCAATGCCATCCATGGCCTCAATGATGTTTAAATACAAGACACCCAACAGAAAGACTAGGCCCATGCACCACTCACTACCCCTGGGCAAAAGGCCCCACCAGCAGCCAAAAAAATTTAAAAACACAAGAAAATCAGCACAATCCCATGCCATCCATGCCCCAATTAGGTTGATATTCAAGACACACAACAGAAAGACTAGGCCCATGCACCACTCACTAGCCCTGGGCAAAAGGCCCCAACAGCAGCCAAAAAAATCGAAAAACACACAAAAATCAGCACAATCCCATGCCATCCATGCCCTCAATGATGTTTAAATTCAAGACACCCCACAGAAAGACAAGGCCCATGCACCACTCACTAGCCCTGGGCAAAAGGCCCCACCAGCAGCCAAACAAATCGCAAAACACACAAAAATCAGCACAATCCCATGCCATCCATGCCCTCAATGATGTTTAAATTAAAGACACCCCACAGAAAGACAAGGCCCATGCACCACTCACTAGCCCTGGGCAAAAGGCCCCAACAGCAGCCAAATAAATCGAAAATCACACAAAAATCAGAACAATCCCATGCCATCCATGGCCTCAATGATGTTTACATTAAAGAGACCCCACAGAAAGACTCAGTCCATGCACCACTCACTACCCCTGGGCAAAAGGCCCCACCAACAGCCAATAAAATCGAAAAACACACAAAAATCAGAACAATCCCATGCCATCCATGGCCTTAATGATGTTTAAATTCAAGACACCCAACAGAAAGACTAGGCCCATGCACCACTCACTACCCCTGGGCAAAAGGCCCCACCAGCAGCGAATAAAATCGGAAAACACCAAAAAATCAGCACAATCCCATGCCATCCATGCCCTCACTGATGTTTAAATTCAAGACACTCAACAGAAAGACTAGGCCCATGCACCACTCACTACCCCTGGGCAAAAGGCCCCACCAGCAGCGAATAAAATCTAAAAACACACAAAAATCAGCACAATCCCATGCCATGCATGGCCTCAATGATGTTTAAATTCAAGACACCCAACAGAAAGACTAGGCCCATGCACCACTCACTACCCCTGGGCAAAAGGCCCCAACAGCAGCCAAATAAATCGAAAAACACACAAAAATCAGAACAATCCCATGCCATCCATGGCCTCAATGATGTTTACATTAAAGAGACCCCACAGAAAGACTCAGTCCATGCACCACTCACTACCCCTGGGCAAAAGGCCCCACCAACAGCCAATAAAATCGAAAAACACACAAAAATCAGAACAATCCCATGCCATCCATGGCCTCAATGATGTTTAAATTCAAGACACCCAACAGAAAGACTAGGCCCATGCACAACTCACTACCCCTGGGCAAAAGGCCCCACCAGCAGCGAATACAATCGGAAAACACAAAAAAATCAGCACAATCCCATGCCATCCATGCCCTCAATGATGTTTAAATTCAAGACACTCAACAGAAAGACTAGGCCCATGCACCACTCACTACCCCTGGGCAAAAGGCCCCACCAGCAGCGAATAAAATCGAAAAACACACAAAAATCAGCACAATCCCATGCCATGCATGGCCTCAATGATGTTTAAATTCAAGACACCCAACAGAAAGACTAGGCCCATGCACCACTCACTACCCCTGGGCAAAAGGCCCCACCAGCAGCCAAACAAATCCAAAAACACACAAAAATCAGCACAATCCCATGCCATCCATGCCCTCAATGATGTTTAAATTCAAGACACCCCACAGAAAGACAAGGCCCATGCACCACTCACTAGCCCTGGGCAAAAGGCCCCAACAGCAGCCAAATAAATCGAAAAACACACAAAAATCAGAACAATCCCATGCCATCCATGGCCTCAATGATGTTTACATTAAAGAGACCGCACAGAAAGACTCAGTCCATGCACCACTCACTACCCCTGGGCAAAAGGCCCCACCAACAGCCAATAAAATCGAAAAACACACAAAAATCAGAACAATCCCATGCCATCCATGGCCTCAATGATGTTTAAATTCAAGACACCCAACAGAAAGACTAGGCCCATGCACCACTCACTACCCCTGGGCAAAAGGCCCCACCAGCAGCGAATAAAATCGGAAAACACAAAAAAATCAGCACAATCCCATGCCATCCATGCCCTCAATGATGTTTAAATTCAAGACACCCAACAGAAAGACTAGGCCCATGCACCACTCACTAGCCCTGGGCAAAAGGCCCCAACAGCAGCCAAAAAAATCGAAAAACACACACAAATCAGAACAATCCCATGCCATCCATGCCCTCAATGATGTTTAAATTCAAGACACCCCACAGAAAGACTAGGCCCCTGCACCACTCACTACCCCTGGGCGTAATGGATGAAAGCTAGGCTAAATGGGTGCAGGCCTGAGAACACTGCCTGCATTCAAAATGGCCCTTGCCCACAGCACATGGCCTGCCTGTACCAGCACTCAAAATGGCCCCCACCCACATGGCCAGTCCCGATCAACAACCCCAAAAAATCGAAAAACAAACAAAGATCACCACAATCCCATGCCATCCATGCCCTTCATGATGTTTACATTAAAGAGACCCCACAGAAAGATTCAGTCCATGCACCACTCACTACCCCTGGGCAAAAGGCCCCACCAGCTGCCAAAAAAATTGAAAAACACAAGAAAATCAGCACAATCCCATGCCATCCATGCCCTCAATGATGTTTATATTCAAGACACACAACAGAAAGACTCAGTCCATGCACCACTCACTACCCCTGGGCAAAAGGCCCCAACAGCAGCCAAAAAAATCGAAAAACACACAAAAATCAGCACAATCCCATGCCATCCATGCCCTCAATGATGTTTAAATTCAAGACACCCAACAGAAAGACTAGGCCCATGCACCACTCACTACCCCTGGGCATAATGGATGAAAGCTAGGCAAAATGGGTGCAGGCCGGAGAACACTGCCTGCATTCAAAGTGGCCCCTTGCCCCCCAGCACATGGCCTGCCTGTACCAGCACTCAACATGGACCCCACCCACATTGCCAGTCCCCATCAACACCCCAAAAAATCGAAAAACACACAAAAATCACCACAATCCCATGCTATCCATGGCCTCCATGATGTTTACATTAAAGAGACCCCACAGAAAGACTCAGTCCATGCACCACTCACTACCCCTGGGCAAAAGGCCCCAACAGCAGCCAAAAAAATCGAAAAACACACAAAAATCAGCACAATCCCATGCCATCCATGCCCTCAATGATGTTTAAATTCAAGACACCCAACAGAAAGACTAGGCCCATGCACCACTCACTAGCCCTGGGCAAAAGGCCCCAACAGCAGCCAAAAAAATCGAAAAACACACACAAATCAGAACAATCCCATGCCATCCATGCCCTCAATGATGTTTAAATTCAAGACACCCCACAGAAAGACTAGGCCCCTGCACCACTCACTACCCCTGGGCGTAATGGATGAAAGCTAGGCTAAATGGGTGCAGGCCTGAGAACACTGCCTGCATTCAAAATGGCCCTTGCCCGCAGCACATGGCCTGCCTGTTTCAGCACTCAAAATGGCCCCCACCCACATGGCCAGTCCCCATCAACACCCCAAAAAATCGAAAAACAAACAAAAATCACCACAATCCCATGCCATCCATGCCCTTCATGATGTTTACATTAAAGAGACCCCACAGAAAGATTCAGTCCATGCACCACTCACTACCCCTGGGCAAAAGGCCCCACCAGCTGCCAAAAAAATTGAAAAACACACAAAAATCAGCACAATCCCATGCCATCCATGGCCTCAATGATGTTTAAATTCAAGACACAAAACAGAAAGACTAGGCCCATGCACCACTCACTAGCCCTGGGCAATAGGCCCCAACAGCAGCCAAAAGAATCAACAAACACACAAAAATCAGCACAATCCAATGCCATCCATGGCCTCAATGATGTTTAAATTCAAGACACCCAACAGAAAGACTAGGCCCATGCACCACTCACTACCCCTGGGCAAAAGGCCCCACCAGCAGGCAAAAAAAGTTGAAAAACACAAGAAAATCAGCACAATCCCATGCCATCCATGCCCTCAATGATGTTTAAATTCAAGACACCCCACAGAAAGACAAGGCCCATGCACCACTCACTAGCCCTGGGCAAAAGGCCCCAACAGCAGCCAATAAAATCGAAAAACACACAAAAATCAGAACAATCCCATGCCATCCATGGCCTCAATGATGTTTACATTAAAGAGACCCCATAGAAAAACTCAGTCCATGCACCACTCACTACCCCTGGGCAAAAGGCCCCACCAGCAGCCAATAAAATCGAAAAACACACAAAAATCAGAACAATCCCATGCCATCCATGGCCTCAATGATGTTTACATTAAAGAGACCCCACAGAAAGACTCAGTCCATGCACCACTCACTACCCCTGGGCAAAAGGCCCCACTAACAGCCAATAAAATCGAAAAACACACAAAAATCAGAACAATCCCATGCCATCCATGGCCTCATTGATGTTTAAATTCAAGACACCCAACAGAAAGACTAGGCCCATGCACCACTCACTAGCCCTGGGCAAAAGGCCCCAATAGCAGCCAAAGAAATCGAAAAACACACAAAAATCAGCACAATTCCATGCCATCCATGCCCTCAATGATGTTTAAATTCAAGACACCCCACAGAGAGACTAGGCCCATGCAACACTCACAACCCCTGGGCATAATGGATGAAAGCTCGGCAAAATGGCTGCAGGCCTGAGAACACTGCCTGCATTCAAAATGGCCCTTGCCCCAGCACATGGCCTGCCTGTACCAGCACTCAAAATGGCCCCCACCCACATGGCCAGTCCCCATCAACACCCCAAAAAATCGAAAAACAAACAAAAATCACCACAATCCCATGCCATCCATGCCCTTCATGATGTTTACATTAAAGAGACCCCACAGAAAGATTCAGTCCATGCACCACTCACTACCCCTGGGCAAAAGGCCCCAACAGCAGTCAAAAAAATCGAAAAACACACAGAAATCAGCACAATCCCATGCCATCCATGCCCTCAATGATGTTTAAATTCAAGACACCCCACAGAAAGACTAGGCCCATGCAGCACTCACTACCCCTGGGCATAATGGATGAAAGCTAGGCAAAATGGGTGCAGGCCTGAGAACACTGCCTGCATTCAAAATGGCCCTTGCCCCCAGCACATGGCCTGCCTGTACCAGCACTCAAAATGGCCCCCAACCACATGGCCAGTCCCCATCAACACCCCAAAAAATCGAAAAACAAACAAAAATCACCACAATCCCATGCCATCCATGCCCTTCGTGATGTTTACATTAAAGAGACCCCACAGAAAGATTCATTCCATGCACCACTCACTACCCCTGGGCAAAAGGCCCTACCAGCTGCCAAAAAAATCGAAAAACACACAAAAATCAGCACAATCCCATGCCATCCATGGCCTCAATGATTTTTAAATTCAAGACACAAAACAGAAAGACTAGGCCCATGCACCACTCACTAGCCCCGGGCAATAGGCCCCAACAGCAGCCAAAAAAATCGACAAACACACAAAAATCAGCACAATCCCATGCCATCCATGGCCTCAATGATGTTTAAATTCAAGACACCCAACAGAAAGACTAGGCCCATGCACCACTCACTACCCCTGGGAAAAAAAGGCCCCACCAGCAGCCAAAAAAATTGAAAAACACAAGAAAATCAGCACAATCCCATGCCATCCATGCCCTCAATGATGTTTATATTCAAGACACACAACAGAAAGACTCAGTCCATGCACCACTCACTACCCCTGGGCAAAAGGCCCCAACAGCAGCCAAAAAAATCGAAAAACACACAAAAATCAGCACAATCCCATGCCATCCATGCCCTCAATGATGTTTAAATTCAAGACACCCAACAGAAAGACTAGGCCCATGCACCACTCACTAGCCCTGGGCAAAAGGCCCCAACAGCAGCCAAAAAAATCGAAAAACACACAAAAATGACCACAATCCCATGCCATCCATGGCCTCCATGATGTTTACATTAAAGAGACCCCACAGAAAGACTCAGTCCACGCACCACTCACTACCCCTGGGCAAAAGGCCCCAACAGCAGCCAAAAAAATCGAAAAACACACAAAAATCAGCACAATCCCATGCCATCCATGCCCTCAATGATGTTTAAATTCAAGACACCCAACAGAAAGACTAGGCCCATGCACCACTCACTAGCCCTGGGCAAAAGGCCCCAACAGCAGCCAAAAAAATCGAAAAACACACACAAATCAGAACAATCCCATGCCATCCATGCCCTCAATGATGTTTAAATTCAAGACACCCCACAGAAAGACTAGGCCCCTGCACCACTCACTACCCCTGGGCGTAATGGATGAAAGCTAGGCTAAATGGGTGCAGGCCTGAGAACACTGCCTGCATTCAAAATGGCCCTTGCCCACAGCACATGGCCTGCCTGTACCAGCACTCAAAATGGCCCCCACCCACATGGCCAGTCCCGATCAACACCCCAAAAAATCGAAAAACAAACAAAGATCACCACAATCCCATGCCATCCATGCCCTTCATGATGTTTACATTAAAGAGACCCCACAGAAAGATTCAGTCCATGCACCACTCACTACCCCTGGGCAAAAGGCCCCACCAGCTGCCAAAAAAATTGAAAAACACAAGAAAATCAGCCCAATCCCATGCCATCCATGCCCTCAATGATGTTTATATTCAAGACACACAACAGAAAGACTCAGTCCATGCACCACTCACTACCCCTGGGCAAAAGGCCCCAACAGCAGCCAAAAAAATCGAAAAACACACAAAAATCAGCACAATCCCATGCCATCCATGCCCTCAATGATGTTTAAATTCAAGACACCCAACAGAAAGACTAGGCCCATGCACCACTCACTAGCCCTGGGCAAAAGGCCCCAACAGCAGCCAAAAAAATCGAAAAACACACAAAAATCACCACAATCCCATGCCATCCATGGCCTCCATGATGTTTACATTAAAGAGACCCCACAGAAAGACTCAGTCCACGCACCACTCACTACCCCTGGGCAAAAGGCCCCAACAGCTGCCAAAAAAATCGAAAAACACACAAAAATCAGCACAATCCCATGCCATCCATGGCCTCAATGATGTTTAAATTCAAGACACAAAACAGAAAGACTAGGCCCATGCACCACTCACTAGCCCTGGGCAATAGGCCCCAACAGCAGCCAAAAAAATCGACAAACACACAAAAATCAGCACAATCCCATGCCATGCATGGCCTCAATGATGTTAAAATTCAAGACACCCAACAGAAAGACTAGGCCCATGCACCACTCACTACCCCTGGGCAAAAGGCCCCACCAGCAGCCAAACAAATCAAAAAACACACAAAAATCAGCACAATCCAATGCCATCCATGGCCTCAATGATGTTTAAATTCAAGACACCCAACAGAAAGACTAGGCCTATGCACCACTCACTACCCCTGGGCAAAAGGCCCCACCAGCAGCCAAACAAATCGAAAAACACACAAAAATCAGCACAATCCCATGCCATTCATGGCCTCAATGATGTTTAAATTCAAGACACCCAACAGAAAGACTAGGCCCATGCACCACTCACTAACCCTGGGCAAAAGGCCCCACCAGCAGCCAAAAAAAATGAAAAACACAAAAAAATCAGCACAATCCCATGCCATCCATGCCCTCAATGATGTTTAAATTCAAGACACCCAACAGAAAGACTAGGCCCATGCACCACTCACTAGCCCTGGGCAAAAGGCCCCAACAGCAGCCAAAAAAATCGAAAAACACACACAAATCAGAACAATCCCATGCCATCCATGCCCTCAATGATGTTTAAATTCAAGACACCCCACAGAAAGACTAGGCCCCTGCACCACTCACTACCCCTGGGCGTAATGGATGAAAGCTAGGCTAAATGGGTGCAGGCCTGAGAACACTGCCTGCATTCAAAATGGCCCTTGCCCACAGCACATGGCCTGCCTGTACCAGCACTCAAAATGGCCCCCACCCACATGGCCAGTCCCCATCAACACCCCAAAAAATCGAAATACAAACAAAGATCACCACAATCCCATGCCATCCATGCCCTTCATGATGTTTACATTAAAGAGACCCCACAGAAAGATTCAGTCCATGCACCACTCACTACCCCTGGGCAAAAGGCCCCACCAGCAGCGAATACAATCGGAAAACACAAAAAAATCAGCACAATCCCATGCCATCCATGCCCTCAATGATGTTTAAATTCAAGACACTCAACAGAAAGACTAGGCCCATGCACCACTCACTACCCCTGGGCAAAAGGCCCCACCAGCAGCGAATAAAATCGAAAAACACACAAAAATCAGCACAATCCCATGCCATGCATGGCCTCAATGATGTTTAAATTCAAGACACCCAACAGAAAGACTAGGCCCATGCACCACTCACTACCCCTGGGCAAAAGGCCCCACCAGCAGCCAAACAAATCCAAAAACACACAAAAATCAGCACAATCCCATGCCATCCATGCCCTCAATGATGTTTAAATTCAAGACACCCCACAGAAAGACAAGGCCCATGCACCACTCACTAGCCCTGGGCAAAAGGCCCCACCAGCAGCCAAACAAATCGCAAAACACACAAAAATCAGCACAATCCCATGCCATCCATGCCCTCAATGATGTTTAAATTAAAGACACCCCACAGAAAGACAAGGCCCATGCACCACTCACTAGCCCTGGGCAAAAGGCCCCAACAGCAGCCAAATAAATCGAAAATCACACAAAAATCAGAACAATCCCATGCCATCCATGGCCTCAATGATGTTTACATTAAAGAGACCCCACAGAAAGACTCAGTCCATGCACCACTCACTACCCCTGGGCAAAAGGCCCCACCAACAGCCAATAAAATCGAAAAACACACAAAAATCAGAACAATCCCATGCCATCCATGGCCTTAATGATGTTTAAATTCAAGACACCCAACAGAAGACTAGGCCCATGCACCACTCACTACCCCTGGGCAAAAGGCCCCACCAGCAGCGAATAAAATCGGAAAACACCAAAAAATCAGCACAATCCCATGCCATCCATGCCCTCACTGATGTTTAAATTCAAGACACTCAACAGAAAGACTAGGCCCATGCACCACTCACTACCCCTGGGCAAAAGGCCCCACCAGCAGCGAATAAAATCGAAAAACACACAAAAATCAGCACAATCCCATGCCATGCATGGCCTCAATGATGTTTAAATTCAAGACACCCAACAGAAAGACTAGGCCCATGCACCACTCACTACCCCTGGGCAAAAGGCCCCAACAGCAGCCAAATAAATCGAAAAACACACAAAAATCAGAACAATCCCATGCCATCCATGGCCTCAATGATGTTTACATTAAAGAGACCCCACAGAAAGACTCAGTCCATGCACCACTCACTACCCCTGGGCAAAAGGCCCCACCAACAGCCAATAAAATCGAAAAACACACAAAAATCAGAACAATCCCATGCCATCCATGGCCTCAATGATGTTTAAATTCAAGACACCCAACAGAAAGACTAGGCCCATGCACAACTCACTACCCCTGGGCAAAAGGCCCCACCAGCAGCGAATACAATCGGAAAACACAAAAAAATCAGCACAATCCCATGCCATCCATGCCCTCAATGATGTTTAAATTCAAGACACTCAACAGAAAGACTAGGCCCATGCACCACTCACTACCCCTGGGCAAAAGGCCCCACCAGCAGCGAATAAAATCGAAAAACACACAAAAATCAGCACAATCCCATGCCATGCATGGCCTCAATGATGTTTAAAATCAAGACACCCAACAGAAAGACTAGGCCCATGCACCACTCACTACCCCTGGGCAAAAGGCCCCACCAGCAGCCAAACAAATCCAAAAACACACAAAAATCAGCACAATCCCATGCCATCCATGCCCTCAATGATGTTTAAATTCAAGACACCCCACAGAAAGACAAGGCCCATGCACCACTCACTAGCCCTGGGCAAAAGGCCCCAACAGCAGCCAAATAAATCGAAAAACACACAAAAATCAGAACAATCCCATGCCATCCATGGCCTCAATGATGTTTACATTAAAGAGACCGCACAGAAAGACTCAGTCCATGCACCACTCACTACCCCTGGGCAAAAGGCCCCACCAACAGCCAATAAAATCGAAAAACACACAAAAATCAGAACAATCCCATGCCATCCATGGCCTCAATGATGTTTAAATTCAAGACACCCAACAGAAAGACTAGGCCCATGCACCACTCACTACCCCTGGGCAAAAGGCCCCACCAGCAGCGAATAAAATCGGAAAACACAAAAAAATCAGCACAATCCCATGCCATCCATGCCCTCAATGATGTTTAAATTCAAGACACCCAACAGAAAGACTAGTCCCATGCACCACTCACTAGCCCTGGGCAAAAGGCCCCAACAGCAGCCAAAAAAATCGAAAAACACACACAAATCAGAACAATCCCATGCCATCCATGCCCTCAATGATGTTTAAATTCAAGACACCCCACAGAAAGACTAGGCCCCTGCACCACTCACTACCCCTGGGCGTAATGGATGAAAGCTAGGCTAAATGGGTGCAGGCCTGAGAACACTGCCTGCATTCAAAATGGCCCTTGCCCACAGCACATGGCCTGCCTGTACCAGCACTCAAAATGGCCCCCACCCACATGGCCAGTCCCGATCAACAACCCCAAAAAATCGAAAAACAAACAAAGATCACCACAATCCCATGCCATCCATGCCCTTCATGATGTTTACATTAAAGAGACCCCACAGAAAGATTCAGTCCATGCACCACTCACTACCCCTGGGCAAAAGGCCCCACCAGCTGCCAAAAAAATTGAAAAACACAAGAAAATCAGCACAATCCCATGCCATCCATGCCCTCAATGATGTTTATATTCAAGACACACAACAGAAAGACTCAGTCCATGCACCACTCACTACCCCTGGGCAAAAGGCCCCAACAGCAGCCAAAAAAATCGAAAAACACACAAAAATCAGCACAATCCCATGCCATCCATGCCCTCAATGATGTTTAAATTCAAGACACCCAACATAAAGACTAGGCCCATGCACCACTCACTAGCCCTGGGCAAAAGGCCCCAACAGCAGCCAAAAAAATCGAAAAACACACAAAAATCACCACAATCCCATGCCATCCATGGCCTCCATGATGTTTACATTAAAGAGACCCCACAGAAAGACTCAGTCCACGCACCACTCACTACCCCTGGGCAAAAGGCCCCAACAGCTGCCAAAAAAATCGAAAAACACACAAAAATCAGCACAATCCCATGCCATCCATGGCCTCAATGATGTTTAAATTCAAGACACAAAACAGAAAGACTAGGCCCATGCACCACTCACTAGCCCTGGGCAATAGGCCCCAACAGCAGCCAAAAAAATCGACAAACACACAAAAATCAGCACAATCCCATGCCATGCATGGCCTCAATGATGTTTAAATTCAAGACACCCAACAGAAAGACTAGGCCCATGCACCACTCACTACCCCTGGGCAAAAGGCCCCACCAGCAGCCAAACAAATCAAAAAACACACAAAAATCAGCACAATCCAATGCCATCCATGGCCTCAATGATGTTTAAATTCAAGACACCCAACAGAAAGACTAGGCCTATGCACCACTCACTACCCCTGGACAAAAGGCCCCACCAGCAGCCAAAATAATTGAAAAACACAAGAAAATCAGCACAATCCCATGCCATCCATGCCCTCAATTATGTTGATATTCAAGACACACAACAGAAAGACTAGGCCCATGCACCACTCACTAGCCCTGGGCAAAAGGCCCCAACAGCAGCCAAATAAATCGAAAAACACACAAATATCAGCACAATCCCATGCCATCCATGCCCTCAATGATGTTTAAATTCAAGACACCCCACAGAAAGACAAGGCCCATGCACCACTCACTAGCCCTGGGCAAAAGGCCCCAACAGCAGCCAAAAAAATCGAAAAACACACAAAAATCAGCACAATCCCATGCCATCCATGCCCTCAATGATGTTTAAATTCAAGACACCCAACAGAAAGACTAGGCCCATGCACCACTCACTAGCCCTGGGCAAAAGGCCCCAACAGCAGCCAAAAAAATCGAAAAACACACACAAATCAGAACAATCCCATGCCATCCATGCCCTCAATGATGTTTAAATTCTAGACACCCCACAGAAAGACTAGGCCCCTGCACCACTCACTACCCCTGGGCGTAATGGATGAAAGCTAGGCTAAATGGGTGCAGGCCTGAGAACACTGCCTGAATTCAAAATGGCCCTTGCCCACAGCACATGGCCTGCCTGTACCAGCACTCAAAATGGCCCCCACCCACATGGCCAGTCCCCATCAACACCCCAAAAAATCAAAAAACAAACAAAGATCACCACAATCCCATGCCATCCATGCCCTTCATGATGTTTACATTAAAGAGACCCCACAGAAAGATTCAGTCCATGCACCACTCACTACCCCTGGGCAAAAGGCCCCACCAGCTGCCAAAAAAATCGAAAAACACACAAAAATCAGCACAATCCCATGCCATCCATGGCCTCAATGATGTTGAAATTCAAGACACAAAACAGAAAGACTAGGCCCATGCACCACTCACTAGCCCTGGGCAATAGGCCCCAACAGTAGCCAAAAAAATCTACAAACACACAAAAATCAGCACAATCCCATGCCATGCATGGCCTCAATGATGTTTAAATTCAAGACACCCAACAGAAAGACTAGGCCCATGCACCACTCACTACCCCTGGGCAAAAAGCCCCGCCAGCAGCCAAACAAATCAAAAAACACACAAAAATCAGCACAATCCAATGCCATCCATGGCCTCAATGATGTTTAAATTCAAGACACCCAACAGAAAGACTAGGCCCATGCACCACTCACTACCCCTGGGCAAAAGGCCCCACCAGCAGCCAAAAAAATTGAAAAACACAAGAAAATCAGTACAATCCCATGCCATCCATGCCCTCAATTATGTTGATATTCAAGACACACAACAGAAAGACTAGGCCCATGCACCACTCACTAGCCCCCGGGCAAAAGGCCCCAACAGCAGCCAAAAAAATCGAAAAACACACAAAAATCAGCACAATCCCATGCCATCCATGCCCTCAATGATGTTTAAATTCAAGACACCCCACAGAAAGACAAGGCCCATGCACCACTCACTAGCCCTGGGCAAAAGGCCCCAACAGCAGCCAAATAAATTGAAAAACACACAAAAATCAGAACAATCCCATGCCATCCATGGCCTCAATGATGTTTACATTAAAGAGACCCCACAGAAAGACTCAGTCCATGCACCACTCACTGCCCCTGGGCAAAAGGCCCCACCAACAGCCATTAAAATCGAAAAACACACAAAAATCAGAACAATCCCATGCCATCCATGGCCTCAATGATGTTTAAATTCAAGACACCCAACAGAAAGACTAGGCCCATGCACCACTCACTACCCCTGGGCAAAAGGCCCCACCAGCAGCGAAAAAAATCGGAAAACACAAAAAAATCAGCACAATCCCATGCCATCCATGCCCTCAATGATGTTTAAATTCAAGACACCCCACAGAAAGACTAGGCCCATGCACCACTCACTAGCCCTGGGCAAAAGGCCCCAACAGCAGCCAAAAAAATCAAAAAACACACAAAAATCAGCACAATCCCATGCCATCCATGCCCTCAATGATGTTTAAATTCAAGACACCCAACAGAAAGACTAGGCCCATGCACCACTCACTAGCCCTGGGCAAAAGGCCCCAACAGCAGCCAAAAAAATCGACAAACACACAAAAATCAGCACAATCCCATGCCATGCATGGCCTCAATGATGTTTAAATTCAAGACACCCAACAGAAAGACTAGGCCCATGCACCACTCACTACCCCTGGGCAAAAGGCCCCACCAGCAGCCAAACAAATCAAAAAACACACAAAAATCAGCACAATCCAATGCCATCCATGGCCTCAATGATGTTTAAATTCAAGACACCCAACAGAAAGACTAGGCCTATGCACCACTCACTACCCCTGGACAAAAGGCCCCACCAGCAGCCAAAATAATTGAAAAACACAAGAAAATCAGCACAATCCCATGCCATCCATGCCCTCAATTATGTTGATATTCAAGACACACAACAGAAAGACTAGGCCCATGCACCACTCACTAGCCCTGGGCAAAAGGCCCCAACAGCAGCCAAATAAATCGAAAAACACACAAATATCAGCACAATCCCATGCCATCCATGCCCTCAATGATGTTTAAATTCAAGACACCCCACAGAAAGACAAGGCCCATGCACCACTCACTAGCCCTGGGCAAAAGGCCCCAACAGCAGCCAAAAAAATCGAAAAACACACAAAAATCAGCACAATCCCATGCCATCCATGCCCTCAATGATGTTTAAATTCAAGACACCCAACAGAAAGACTAGGCCCATGCACCACTCACTAGCCCTGGGCAAAAGGCCCCAACAGCAGCCAAAAAAATCGAAAAACAAACACAAATCAGAACAATCCCATGCCATCCATGCCCTCAATGATGTTTAAATTCTAGACACCCCACAGAAAGACTAGGCCCCTGCACCACTCACTACCCCTGGGCGTAATGGATGAAAGCTAGGCTAAATGGGTGCAGGCCTGAGAACACTGCCTGCATTCAAAATGGCCCTTGCCCACAGCACATGGCCTGCCTGTACCAGCACTCAAAATGGCCCCCACCCACATGGCCAGTCCCCATCAACACCCCAAAAAATCGAAAAACAAACAAAGATCACCACAATCCCATGCCATCCATGCCCTTCATGATGTTTACATTAAAGAGACCCCACAGAAAGATTCAGTCCATGCACCACTCACTACCCCTGGGCAAAAGGCCCCACCAGCTGCCAAAAAAATCGAAAAACACACAAAAATCAGCACAATTCCATGCCATCCATGGCCTCAATGATGTTTAAATTCAAGACACAAAACAGAAAGACTAGGCCCATGCACCACTCACTAGCCCTGGGCAATAGGCCCCAACAGTAGCCAAAAAAATCTACAAACACACAAAAATCAGCACAATCCCATGCCATGCATGGCCTCAATGATGTTTAAATTCAAGACACCCAACAGAAAGACTAGGCCCATGCACCACTCACTACCCCTGGGCAAAAAGCCCCGCCAGCAGCCAAACAAATCAAAAAACACACAAAAATCAGCACAATCCAATGCCATCCATGGCCTCAATGATGTTTAAATTCAAGACACCCAACAGAAAGACTAGGCCCATGCACCACTCACTACCCCTGGGCAAAAGGCCCCACCAGCAGCCAAAAAAATTGAAAAACACAAGAAAATCAGTACAATCCCATGCCATCCATGCCCTCAATTATGTTGATATTCAAGACACACAACAGAAAGACTAGGCCCATGCACCACTCACTAGCCCCCGGGCAAAAGGCCCCAACAGCAGCCAAAAAAATCGAAAAACACACAAAAATCAGCACAATCCCATGCCATCCATGCCCTCAATGATGTTTAAATTCAAGACACCCCACAGAAAGACAAGGCCCATGCACCACTCACTAGCCCTGGGCAAAAGGCCCCAACAGCAGCCAAATAAATTGAAAAACACACAAAAATCAGAACAATCCCATGCCATCCATGGCCTCAATGATGTTTACATTAAAGAGACCCCACAGAAAGACTCAGTCCATGCACCACTCACTGCCCCTGGGCAAAAGGCCCCACCAACAGCCATTAAAATCGAAAAACACACAAAAATCAGAACAATCCCATGCCATCCATGGCCTCAATGATGTTTAAATTCAAGACACCCAACAGAAAGACTAGGCCCATGCACCACTCACTACCCCTGGGCAAAAGGCCCCACCAGCAGCGAAAAAAATCGGAAAACACAAAAAAATCAGCACAATCCCATGCCATCCATGCCCTCAATGATGTTTAAATTCAAGACACCCCACAGAAAGACTAGGCCCATGCACCACTCACTAGCCCTGGGCAAAAGGCCCCAACAGCAGCCAAAAAAATCAAAAAACACACAAAAATCAGCACAATCCCATGCCATCCATGCCCTCAATGATGTTTAAATTCAAGACACCCAACAGAAAGACTAGGCCCATGCACCACTCACTAGCCCTGGGCAAAAGGCCCCAACAGCAGCCAAAAAAATCGACAAACACACAAAAATCAGCACAATCCCATGCCATGCATGGCCTCAATGATGTTTAAATTCAAGACACCCAACAGAAAGACTAGGCCCATGCACCACTCACTACCCCTGGGCAAAAGGCCCCACCAGCAGCCAAACAAATCAAAAAACACACAAAAATCAGCACAATCCAATGCCATCCATGGCCTCAATGATGTTTAAATTCAAGACACCCAACAGAAAGACTAGGCCTATGCACCACTCACTACCCCTGGACAAAAGGCCCCACCAGCAGCCAAAATAATTGAAAAACACAAGAAAATCAGCACAATCCCATGCCATCCATGCCCTCAATTATGTTGATATTCAAGACACACAACAGAAAGACTAGGCCCATGCACCACTCACTAGCCCTGGGCAAAAGGCCCCAACAGCAGCCAAATAAATCGAAAAACACACAAATATCAGCACAATCCCATGCCATCCATGCCCTCAATGATGTTTAAATTCAAGACACCCCACAGAAAGACAAGGCCCATGCACCACTCACTAGCCCTGGGCAAAAGGCCCCAACAGCAGCCAAAAAAATCGAAAAACACACAAAAATCAGCACAATCCCATGCCATCCATGCCCTCAATGATGTTTAAATTCAAGACACCCAACAGAAAGACTAGGCCCATGCACCACTCACTAGCCCTGGGCAAAAGGCCCCAACAGCAGCCAAAAAAATCGAAAAACACACACAAATCAGAACAATCCCATGCCATCCATGCCCTCAATGATGTTTAAATTCTAGACACCCCACAGAAAGACTAGGCCCCTGCACCACTCACTACCCCTGGGCGTAATGGATGAAAGCTAGGCTAAATGGGTGCAGGCCTGAGAACACTGCCTGCATTCAAAATGGCCCTTGCCCACAGCACATGGCCTGCCTGTACCAGCACTCAAAATGGCCCCCACCCACATGGCCAGTCCCCATCAACACCCCAAAAAATCGAAAAACAAACAAAGATCACCACAATCCCATGCCATCCATGCCCTTCATGATGTTTACATTAAAGAGACCCCACAGAAAGATTCAGTCCATGCACCACTCACTACCCCTGGGCAAAAGGCCCCACCAGCTGCCAAAAAAATCGAAAAACACACAAAAATCAGCACAATCCCATGCCATCCATGGCCTCAATGATGTTTAAATTCAAGACACAAAACAGAAAGACTAGGCCCATGCACCACTCACTAGCCCTGGGCAATAGGCCCCAACAGTAGCCAAAAAAATCTACAAACACACAAAAATCAGCACAATCCCATGCCATGCATGGCCTCAATGATGTTTAAATTCAAGACACCCAACAGAAAGACTAGGCCCATGCACCACTCACTACCCCTGGGCAAAAAGCCCCGCCAGCAGCCAAACAAATCAAAAAACACACAAAAATCAGCACAATCCAATGCCATCCATGGCCTCAATGATGTTTAAATTCAAGACACCCAACAGAAAGACTAGGCCCATGCACCACTCACTACCCCTGGGCAAAAGGCCCCACCAGCAGCCAAAAAAATTGAAAAACACAAGAAAATCAGTACAATCCCATGCCATCCATGCCCTCAATTATGTTGATATTCAAGACACACAACAGAAAGACTAGGCCCATGCACCACTCACTAGCCCCCGGGCAAAAGGCCCCAACAGCAGCCAAAAAAATCGAAAAACACACAAAAATCAGCACAATCCCATGCCATCCATGCCCTCAATGATGTTTAAATTCAAGACACCCCACAGAAAGACAAGGCCCATGCACCACTCACTAGCCCTGGGCAAAAGGCCCCAACAGCAGCCAAATAAATTGAAAAACACACAAAAATCAGAACAATCCCATGCCATCCATGGCCTCAATGATGTTTACATTAAAGAGACCCCACAGAAAGACTCAGTCCATGCACCACTCACTGCCCCTGGGCAAAAGGCCCCACCAACAGCCATTAAAATCGAAAAACACACAAAAATCAGAACAATCCCATGCCATCCATGGCCTCAATGATGTTTAAATTCAAGACACCCAACAGAAAGACTAGGCCCATGCACCACTCACTACCCCTGGGCAAAAGGCCCCACCAGCAGCGAAAAAAATCGGAAAACACAAAAAAATCAGCACAATCCCATGCCATCCATGCCCTCAATGATGTTTAAATTCAAGACACCCCACAGAAAGACTAGGCCCATGCACCACTCACTAGCCCTGGGCAAAAGGCCCCAACAGCAGCCAAAAAAATCAAAAAACACACAAAAATCAGCACAATCCCATGCCATCCATGCCCTCAATGATGTTTAAATTCAAGACACCCAACAGAAAGACTAGGCCCATGCACCACTCACTAGCCCTGGGCAAAAGGCCCCAACAGCAGCCAAAAAAATCGAAAAACACACAAAAATCACCACAATCCCATGCCATCCATGGCCTCCATGATGTTTACATTAAAGAGACCCCACAGAAAGACTCAGTCCACGCATCACTCACTACCCCTGGGCAAAAGGCCCCAACAGCAGCCAAAAAAATCGAAAAACACACAAAAATCAGCACAATCCCATGCCATCCATGCCCTCAATGATGTTTAAATTCAAGACACCCAACAGAAAGACTAGGCCCATGCACCACTCACTAGCCCTGGGCAAAAGGCCCCAACAGCTGCCAAAAAAATTGAAAAACACACACAAATCAGAACAATCCCATGCCATCCATGCCCTCAATGATGTTTAAATTGAAGACACCCCACAGAAAGACTAGGCCCCTGCACCACTCACTACCCCTGGGCGTAATAAATGAAAGCTAGGCTAAATGGGTGCAGGCCTGAGAACACTGCCTGCATTCAAAATGGCCCTTGCCCACAGCACATGGCCTGCCTGTACCAGCACTCAAAATGGCCCCCACCCACATGGCCAGTCCCCATCAACACCCCAAAAAATCAAAAAACAAACAAAGATCACCACATTCCCATGCCATCCATGCCCTTCATAATGTTTACATTAAAGAGACCCCACAGAAAGATTCAGTCCATGCACCACTCACTACCCCTGGGCAAAAGGCCCCACCAGCTGCCAAAAAAATCGAAAAACACACAAAAATCAGCACAATCCCATGCCATCCATGCCCTCAATGATGTTTAAATTCAAGACACCCCACAGAAAGACCAGGCCCATGCAACACTCACTACCACTGGGCATAATGGATGAAAGCTCGGCAAAATGGCTGCAGGCCTGAGAACACTGCCTGCATTCAAAATGGCCCTTGCCCACAGCACATGGCCTGCCTGTACCAGCACTCAAAATGGCCCCCACCCACATGGCCAGTCCCCATCAACACCCCAAAAAATCGAAAAACAAACAAAAATCACCACATTCCCATGCCATCCATGCCCTTCATAATGTTTACATTAAAGAGACCCCACAGAAAGATTCAGTCCATGCACCACTCACAACCCCTGGGCAAAAGGCCCCACCAGCTGCCAAAAAAATCGAAAAACACACAAAAATCAGCACAATCCCATGCCATCCATGGCCTCAATGATGTTTAAATTCAAGACACAAAACAGAAAGACTAGGCCCATGCACCACTCACTAGCCCTGGGCAATAGGCCCCAACAGCAGCCAAAAAAATCGACAAACACACAAAAATCAGCACAATCCCATGCCATGCATGGCCTCAATGATGTTTAAATTCAAGACACCCAACAGAAAGACTAGGCCCATGCACCACTCACTACCCCTGGGCAAAAGGCCCCACCAGCAGCCAAACAAATCGAAAAACACACAAAAATCAGCACAATCCAATGCCATCCATGGCCTCAATGATGTTTAAATACAAGACACCCAACAGAAAGACTAGGCCCATGTACCACTCACTACCCCTGGGCAAAAGGCCCCACCAGCAGCCAAAAAAATTGAAAAACACAAGAAAATCAGCACAATCCCATGCCATCCATGCCCTCAATTAGGTTGATATTCAAGACACACAACAGAAAGACTAGGCCCATGCACCACTCACTACCCCTGGGCAAAAGGCCCCACCAGCAGCCAAACAAATCGAAAAACACACAAAAATCAGCACAATCCAATGCCATCCATGGCCTCAATGATGTTTATATTCAAGACACACAACAGAAAGACTCAGTCCATGCACCACTCACTAGCCCTGGGCAAAAGGCCCCAACAGCAGCCAAAAAAATCGAAAAACACACAAAAATCAGCACAATCCCATGCCATCCATGCCCTCAATGATGTTTAAATTCAAGACACCCCACAGAAAGACAAGGCCCATGCACCACTCACTAGCCCTGGGCAAAAGGCCCCAACAGCAGCCAATAAAATCGAAAAACACACAAAAATCAGAACAATCCCATGCCATCCATGGCCTCAATGATGTTTACATTAAAGAGACCCCACAGAAAGACTCAGTCCATGCACCACTCACTACCCCTGGGCAAAAGGCCCCACCAACAGCCAATAAAATCGAAAAACACACAAAAATCAGAACAATCCCATGCCATCCATGGCCTCAATGATGTTTAAATTCAAGACACCCAACAGAAAGACTAGGCCCCTGCACCACTCACTAGCCCTGGGCAAAAGGCCCCAATAGCAGCCAAAGAAATCGAAAAACACACAAAAATCAGCACAATCCCATGCCATCCATGCCCTCAATGATGTTTAAATTCAAGACACCCCACAGAAAGACCAGGCCCATGCAACACTCACTACCCCTGGGCGTAATGGATGAAAGCTAGGCTAAATGGGTGCAGGCCTGAGAACACTGCCTGCATTCAAAATGGCCCTTGCCCACAGCACATGGCCTGCCTGTACCAGCACTCAAAATGGCCCCCACCCACATGGCCAGTCCCCATCAACACCCCAAAAAATCGAAAAACAAACAAAGATCACCACAATCCCATGCCATCCATGCCCTTCATGATGTATACATTAAAGAGACCCCACGGAAAGATTCAGTCCATGCTCCACTCACTACCCCTTGGCAAAAGGCTCCACCAGCTGCCAAAAAAATCGAAAAACACACAAAAATCAGCACAATCCCATGCCATCCATGGCCTCAATGATGTTTAAATTCAAGACACAAAACAGAAAGACTAGGCCCATGCACCACTCACTAGCCCTGGGCAATAGGCCCCAACAGCAGCCAAAAAAATCGACAAACACACAAAAATCAGCACAATCCCATGCCATGCATGGCCTCAATGATGTTTAAATTCAAGACACCCAACAGAAAGACTAGGCCCATGCACCACTCACTACCCCTGGGCAAAAGGCCCCACCAGCAGCCAAACAAATCGAAAAACACACAAAAATCAGCACAATCCCATGCCATCCATGCCCTCAATGATGTTTAAATTCAAGACACCCCACAGAAAGACAAGGCCCATGCACCACTCACTAGCCCTGGGCAAAAGGCCCCAACAGCAGCCAAATAAATCGAACAAAACACACAAAAATCAGAACAAACCCATGCCATCCATGGCCTCAATGATGTTTACATTAAAGAGACCCCACAGAAAGACTCAGTCCATGCACCACTCACTACCCCTGGGCAAAAGGCCCCACCAACAGCCAATAAAATCGAAAAACACACCAAAATCAGAACAATCCCATGCCATCCATGGCCTTAATGATGTTTAAATTCAAGACACCCAACAGAAAGACTAGGCCCATGCACCACTCACTAGCCCTGGGCAAAAGGCCCCAACAGCAGCCAAATAAATCGAAAAACACACAAAAATCAGAACAATCCCATGCCATCCATGGCCTCAATGATGTTTACATTAAAGAGACCCCACAGAAAGACTCAGTCCATGCACCACTCACTACCCCTGGGCAAAAGGCCCCACCAACAGCCAATAAAATCGAAAAACACACAAAAATCAGAACAATCCCATGCCATCCATGGCCTCAATGATGTTTAAATTCAAGACACCCAACAGAAAGACTAGGCCCATGCACCACTCACTACCCCTGGGCAAAAGGCCCCACCAGCAGCGAATACAATCGGAAAACACAAAAAAATCAGCACAATCCCATGCCATCCATGCCCTCAATGATGTTTAAATTCAAGACACCCAACAGAAAGACTAGGCCCATGCACCACTCACTACCCCTGGGCAAAAGGCCCCACCAGCAGCGAATAAAATCGAAAAACACACAAAAATCAGCACAATCCCATGCCATGCATGGCCTCAATGATGTTTAAATTCAAGACACCCAACAGAAAGACTAGGCCCATGCACCACTCACTACCCCTGGGCAAAAGGCCCCACCAGCAGCCAAACAAATCGAAAAACACACAAAAATCAGCACAATCCCATGCCATCCATGCCCTCAATGATGTTTAAATTCAAGACACCCCACAGAAAGACAAGGCCCATGCACCACTCACTAGCCCTGGGCAAAAGGCCCCAACAGCAGCCAAATAAATCGAAAAACACACAAAAATCAGAACAATCCCATGCCATCCATGGCCTCAATGATGTTTACATTAAAGAGACCGCACAGAAAGACTCAGTCCATGCACCACTCACTACCCCTGGGCAAAAGGCCCCACCAACAGCCAATAAAATCGAAAAACACACAAAAATCAGAACAATCCCATGCCATCCATGGCCTCAATGATGTATAAATTCAAGACACCCAACAGAAAGACTAGGCCCATGCACCACTCACTACCCCTGGGCAAAAGGCCCCACCAGCAGCGAATAAAATCGGAAAACACAAAAAAATCAGCACAATCCCATGCCATCCATGCCCTCAATGATGTTTAAATTCAAGACACACAACAGAAAGACTAGGCCCATGCACCACTCACTAGCCCTGGGCAAAAGGCCCCAACAGCAGCCAATAAAATTGAAAAACACACAAATATTTGCACAATCCCATCCCATCCATGCCCTAAATGAGGTTTAAATTCAAGACACCCCACAGAAAGACAAGGCCCATGCACCACTCACTAGCCCTGGGCAAAAGGCCCCAACAGCAGCCAATAAAATCGAAAAACACACAAAAATCAGAACAATCCCATGCCATCCATGGCCTCAATGATGTTTACATCAAAGAGACCCCATAGAAAAACTCAGTCCATGCACCACTCACTACCCCTGGGCAAAAGGCCCCACCAGCAGCCAATAAAATCGAAAAACACACAAAAATCAGAACAATCCCATGCCATCCATGGCCTCAATGATGTTTAAATTCAAGACACCCAACAGAAAGACTAGGCCCATGCACCACTCACTACCCCTGGGCAAAAGGCCCCACCAGCAAGCAGCAAAAAAAAACAGAAAACACAAAAAAATCAGCACAATCCCATGCCATCCATGCCCTCAATGATGTTTAAATTCAAGACACCCAACAGAAAGACTAGGCCCATGCACCACTCACTAGCCCTAGGCAAAAGGCCCAAAAAGCAGCCAAAAAAATTGAAAAACACACAAAAATCAGCACAATCCCATGCCATCCATGCCCTCAATGATGTTTAAATTCAAGACACCCCACAGAAAGACTAGGCCCATGCAACACTCACTACCCCTGGGCATAATGGATGAAAGCTCGGCAAAATGGCTGCAGGCCTGAGAACACTGCCTGCATTCAAAATGGCCCTTGCCCCCAGCACATGGCCTGCCTGTACCAGCACTCAAAATGGCCCCCACCCACATGGACAGTCCCCATCAACACCCCAAAAAATCGAAAAACAAACACAAATCACCACAATCCCATGCCATCCATGCTCTTCATGATGTTTACATTAAAGAGACCACACAGAAAGATTCAGTCCATGCACCACTCACTACCCCTGGGCAAAAGGCCCCACCAGCTGCCAAAAAAATCGAAAAACACACAAAAATCAGCACAATCCCATGCCATCCATGGCCTCAATGATGTTTAAATTCAAGACACAAAACAGAAAGACTAGGCCCATGCACCACTCACTAGCCCTGGGCAATAGGCCCCAACAGCAGCCAAAAAAATCGACAAACACACAAAAATCTGCAAAATCCCATGCCATGCATGGCCTCAATGATGTTTAAATTCAAGACACCCAACAGAAAGACTAGTCCCATGCACCACTCACAAACCCTGGGCAAAAGGCCCCACCAGCAGCCAAAAAAATGAAAAACACAAAAAAATCAGCACAATCCCATGCCATCCATGCCCTCAATGATGTTCATATTCAAGACACACAACAGAAGGACTAGGCCCATGCACCACTCACTAGCCCTGGGCAAAAGGCCCCAACAGCAGCCAAAAAAATCGAAAAACACACAAAAATCAGCACAATCCCATGCCATCCATGCCCTCAATGATGTTTAAATTCAAGACACACCACAGAAAGACAAGGCCCATGCACCACTCACTAGCCCTGGGCAAAAGGCCCCAACAGCAGCCAAAAAAATCAAAAAACACACAAAAATCAGCACAATCCCATGCCATCCATGGCCTCAATGATGTTTAAATTCAAGACACCCAACAGAAAGACTAGGCCCATGCACCACTCACTACCCCTGGGCAAAAGGCCCCACCAGCAGCCAAACAAATCGAAAAACACACAAAAATCAGCACAATCCAATGCCATCCATGGCCTCAATGATGTTTAAATTCAAGACACCCAACAGAAAGACTAGGCCCATGCACCACTCACTACCCCTGGGGAAAAAAGGCCCCACCAGCAGCCAAAAAAATTGAAAAACACAAGAAAATCAGCACAATCCCATGCCATCCATGCCCTCAATGATGTTTATATTCAAGACACACAACAGAAAGACTCAGTCCATGCACCACTCACTACCCCTGGGCAAAAGGCCCCAACAGCAGCCAAAAAAATCGAAAAACACACAAAAATCAGCACAATCCCATGCCATCCATGCCCTCAATGATGTTTGAATTCAAGACACCCAACAGAAAGACTAGGCCCATGCACCACTCACTAGCCCTGGGCAAAAGGCCCCAACAGCAGCCAAAAAAATCGAAAAACACACAAAAATCACCACAATCCCATGCCATCCATGGCCTCCATGATGTTTACACTAAAGAGACCCCACAGAAAGACTCAGTCCATGCACCACTCACTACCCCTGGGCAAAAGGCCCCAACAGCAGCCAAAAAAATCGAAAAACACACAAAAATCAGCACAATCCCATGCCATCCATGCCCTCAATGATGTTTAAATTCAAGACACCCAACAGAAAGACTAGGCCCATGCACCACTCACTAGCCCTGGGCAAAAGGCCCCAACAGCAGCCAAAAAAATCAAAAAACACACACAAATCAGAACAATCCCATGCCATCCATGCCCTCAATGATGTTTAAATTCAAGACACCCCACAGAAAGACTAGGCCCCTGCACCACTCACTACCCCTAGGCATAATGGATAAAAGCTAGGCTAAATGGGTGCAGGCCTGAGAACACTGCCTGCATTCAAAATGGCCCTTGCCCCCAGCACATGGCCTGCCTGTACCAACACTCAAAATGGCCCCCACCCACATGGCCAGTCCCCACCAACACCCCAAAAAATCGAAAAACAAACAAAGATCACCACAATCCCATGCCATCCATGCCCTTCATGATGTATACATTAAAGAGACCCCACAGAAAGATTCAGTCCATGCACCACTCACTACCCCCTGGCAAAAGGCCCCACCAGCTGCCAAAAAAATCGAAAAACACACAAAAATCAGCACAATCCCATGCCATCCATGGCCTCAATGATGTTTAAATTCAAGACACCCAACAGAAAGACTAGGCCCATGCACCACTCAATACCCCTGGGCAAAAAGCCCCACCAGCAGCCAAACAAATCGAAAAACACACAAAAATCAGCACAATCCAATGCCATCCATGGCCTCAATGATGTTTAAATTCAAGACACCCAACAGAAAGACTAGGCCCATGCACCAATCACTACCCCTGGGCAAAAGGCCCCACCAGCAGCCAAAAAAATTGAAAAACACAAGAAAATCAGCACAATCCCATGCCATCCATGCCCTCAATTATGTTGATATTCAAGACACACAACAGAAAGACTAGGCCCTTGCACCACTCACTAGCCCTGGGCAAAAGGCCCCAACAGCAGCCAAAAAAATTAAAAAACACACAAAAATCAGCACAATCCCATGCCATCCATGCCCTCAATGATGTTTAAATTCAAGACACCCCACAGAAAGACAAGGCCCATGCACCACTCACTAGCCCTGGGCAAAAGGCCCCAACAGCAGCCAAATAAATCGAAAAACACACAAAAATCAGAACAATCCCATGCCATCCATGGCCTCAATGATGTTTACATTAAAGAGACCCCACAGAAAGACTCAGTCCATGCACCACTCACTACCCCTGGGCAAAAGGCCCCACCAACAGCCAATAAAATCGAAAAACACACAAAAATCAGAACAATCCCATGCCATCCATGGCCTCAATGATGTTTAAATTCAAGACACCCAACAGAAAGACTAGGCCCATGCACCACTCACTACCCCTGGGCAAAAGGCCCCACCAGCAGCGAATAAAATCGGAAAACACAAAAAAATCAGCACAATCCCATGCCATCCATGCCCTCAATGATGTTTGAAATTCCGGACACCCAACAGAAAGACTAGGCCCATGCACCACTCACTAGCCCTGGGCAAAAGGCCCCAATAGCAGCCAAAAAAATCGAAAAACACACAAAAATCAGCACAATCCCATGCCATCCATGCCCTCAATGATGTTTAAATTCAAGACACCCCACAGAAAGACTAGGCCCATGCAACACTCACTACCCCTGGGCATAATGGATGAAAGCTCAGAAAAATGGCTGCAGGCCTGAGAACACTGCCTGCATTCAAAATGGCCCTTGCCCACAGCACATGGCCTGCCTGTACCAGCACTCAAAATGGCCCCCACCCACATGGACAGTCCCCATCAACACCCCAAAAAATCGAAAAACAAACAAAAATCACCACAATCCCATGCCATCCATGCCCTTCATGATGTTTACATTAAAGAGACCCCACAGAAAGATTCAGTCCATGCACCACTCACTACCCCTGGGCAAAAGGCCCCACCAGCTGCCAAAAAAATCGAAAAACACACAAAAATCAGCACAATCCCATGCCATCCATGGCCTCAATGATGTTTAAATTCAAGACACAAAACAGAAAGACTAGGCCCATGCACCACTCACTAGCCCTGGGCAATAGGCCCCAACAGCAGCCAAAAAAATCGACAAACACACAAAAATCAGCACAATCCCATGCCATGCATGGCCTCAATGATGTTTAAATTCAAGACACCCAACAGAAAGACTAGGCCCATGCACCACTCACTACCCCTGGGCAAAAGGCCCCACCAGCAGCCGAACAAATCGAAAAACACACAAAAATCAGCACAATCCAATGCCATCCATGGCCTCAATGATGTTTAAATTCAAGACACCCAACAGAAAGACTAGGCCCATGCACCACTCACTACCCCTGGGCAAAAGGCCCCACCAGCAGCCAAAAAAATTGAAAAACACAAGAAAATCAGCACAATCCCATGCCATCCATGCCCTCAATTATGTTGATATTCAAGACACACAACAGAAAGACTAGGCCCATGCACCACTCACTAGCCCTGGGCAAAAGGCCCCAACAGCAGCCAAAAAAATCGAAAAACACACAAATATCAGCACAATCCCATGCCATCCATGCCCTCAATGATGTTTAAATTCAAGACACCCCACAGAAAGACAAGGCCCATGCACCACTCACTAGCCCTGGGCAAAAGGCCCCAACAGCAGCCAATAAAATCGAAAAACACACAAAAATCAGAACAATCCCATGCCATCCATGGCCTCAATGATGTTTACATTAAAGAGACCCACAGAAAGACTCAGTCCATGCACCACTCACTACCCCTGGGCAAAAGTCCCCACCAACAGCCAATAAAATCGAAAAACACACAAAAATCAGAACAATCTCATGCCATCCATGGCCTTAATGATGTTTAAATTCAAGACACCCAAAAGAAAGACTAGGCCCATGCACCACTCACTACCCCTGGGCAAAAGGCCCCACCAGCAGCGAAAAAAATCGGAAAACACAAAAAAATCAGCACAATCCCATGCCATCCATGCCCTCAATGATGTTTAAATTCAAGACACCCAACAGAAAGACTAGGCCCATGCACCACTCACTAGCCCTGGGCAAAAGGCCCCAATAGCAGCCAAAGAAATCGAAAAACACACAAAAATCAGCACAATCCCATGCCATCCATGCCCTCAATGATGTTTAAATTCAAGACACCCCACAGAAAGACTAGGCCCATGCAACACTCACTACCCCTGGGCATAATGGTTGAAAGCTCGGCAAAATGGCTGCAGGCCTGAGAACACTGCCTGCATTCAAAATGGCCCTTGCCCCCAGCACATGGCCTGCCTGTACCAGCACTCAAAATGGCCCCCACCCACATGGCCAGTCTGCATCAACACCCCAAAAAATCGAAAAACAAACAAAAATCACCACAATCCCATGCCATCCATGCCCTTCATGATGTTTACATTAAAGAGACCCCACAGAAAGATTCAGTCCATGCACCACTCACTACCCCTGGGCAAAAGACCCCACCAGCTGCCCAAAAAATCGAAAAACACACAAAAATCAGCACAATCCCATGCCATCCATGGCCTCAATGATGTTTAAATTCAAGACACCCAACTGAAAGACTAGGCCCATGCACCACTCACTAGCCCTGGGCAAAAGGCCCCAACAGCAGCCCAAAAAATCGAAAAACACACAAAAATCAGCATAATCCCATGCCATCCATGGCCTTAATGATGTTTAAATTCAAGACACCCAACAGAAAGACTAGGCCCATGCAACACTCATTACCCCTGGGCAAAAAGCCCCACCAGCAGCCAAACAAATCGAAAAACACACAAAAATCAGCACAATCCCATGCCATTCATGGCCTCAATGATGTTTAAATTCAAGACACCCAACAGAAAGACTAGGCCCATGCACCACTCACTAACCCTGGGCAAAAGGCCCCACCAGCAGCCAAAAAAAATGAAAAACACAAAAAAATCAGCACAATCCCATGCCATCCATGCCCTCAATGATGTTTATATTCAAGACACACAACAGAAAGACAAGGCCCATGCACCACTCACTACCCCTGGGCAAAAGGCCCCAACAGCAGCCAAAAAAATCGAAAAACACACAAAAATCAGCACAATCCCATGCCATCCATGCCCTCAATGATGTTTAAATTCAAGACACCCCACAGAAAGACTAGGCCCATGCACCACTCACTACCCCTGGGCATAATGGATGAAAGCTAGGCAAAATGAGTGCAGGCCGGAGAACACTGCCTGCATTCAAAGTGGCCCCTTGCCCCCCAGCACATGGCCTGCCTGTACCAGCACTCAACATGGACCCCACCCACATTGCCAGTCCCCATCAACACCCCAGAAAATCGAAAAACACACAAAAATCACCACAATCCCATGCCATCCATGGCCTCCATGATGTTTACATTAAAGAGACCCCACAGAAAGACTCAGTCCATGCACCACTCACTACCCCTGTGCAAAAGGCCCCAACAGCAGCCAAAAAAATCGAAAAACACACAAAAATCAGCACAATCCCATGCCATCCATGCCCTCAATGATGTTTAAATTCAAGACACCCAACAGAAAGACTAGGCCCATGCACCACTCACTACCCCTGGGCAAAAGGCCCCACCAGCAGCCAAACAAATCGAAAAACACACAAAAATCAGCACAATCCCATGCCATCCATGGCCTCAATGATGTTTAAATTCAAGACAACCAACAGAAAGACTAGGCCCATGCACCACTCACTAACCCTGGGCAAAAGGCCCCACCAGCAGCCAAAAAAATGAAAAGCACAAAAAAATCAGCACAATCCCATGCCATCCATGCCCTCAATGATGTTTATATTCAAGACACACAACAGAAAGACTAGGCCCATGCACCACTCACTAGCCCTGGGCAAAAGGCACCAACAGCAGCCAAAAAAATCTAAAAACACACAAAAATCAGCACAATCCCATGCCATCCATGCCCTCAATGATGTTTAAATTAAAGACACCCCACAGAAAGACAAGGCCCATGCACCACTCACTAGCCCTGGGCAAAAGGCCCCAACAGCAGCCAAAAAAATCGACAAACACACAAAAATCAGCACAATCCCATGCCATCCATGCCCTCAATGATGTTTAAATTCAAGACACCCCACAGAAAGACTAGGCCCATGCACCACTCACTACCCCTGGGCATAATGGATGAAAGCTAGGCAAAATGGGTGCAGGCCTGAGAACACTGCCTGCATTCAAAATTGCCCCTTGCCCCCAGCACATGGCCTGCCTGTACCAGCACTCAAAATGGCCCCCACCCACATGGCCAGTCCCCATCAACACCCCAAAAAATCGAAAAACAAACAAAAATCACCACAATCCCATGCCATCCATGCCCTTCATGATGTTTACATTAAAGAGACCCCACAGAAAGATTCAGTCCATGCACCACTCACTACCCCTGGGCAAAAGGCCCCAACAGCAGCCAAAAAAATCGAAAAACACACAAAAATCAGCAAAATCCCATGCCATCCATGCCCTCAATGTTGTTTAAATTCAAGACACCCCACAGAAAGACTAGGCCCATGCACCACTCACTACCCCTGGGCATAATGGATGAAAGCTAGGCAAAATGAGTGCAGGCCGGAGAACACTGCCTACATTCAAAGTGGCCCCTTGCCCCCCAGCACATGGCCTGCCTGTACCAGCACTCAATATGGACCCCACCCACATTGCCAGTCCCCATCAACACCCCAAAAAATCAAAAAACACACAAAAATCACCACAATCCCATGCCATCCATGGCCTCCATGATGTTTACATTAAAGAGACCCCACAGAAAGACTCAGTCCATGCACCACTCACTACCCCTGGGCAAAAAGCCCCAACCGCAGCCAAAAAAATCGAAAAACACACAAAAATCAGCACAATCCCATGCCATCCATGGCCTCAATGATGTTTAAATTCAAGACACCCAACAGAAAGATTAGGCCCATGCACCACTCAATACCCCTGGGCAAAAAGCCCCACCAGCAGCCAAACAAATCGAAAAACACACAAAAATCAGCACAATCCAATGCCATCCATGGCCTCAATGATGTTTAAATTCAAGACACCCAACAGAAAGGCTAGGCCCATGTACCAATCACTACCCCTGGGCAAAAGGCCCCACCAGCAGCCAAAAAAATTGAAAAACACAAGAAAATCAGCACAATCCCATGCCATCCATGCCCTCAATTATGTTGATATTCAAGACACACAACAGAAAGACTAGGCCCTTGCACCACTCACTAGCCCTGGGCAAAAGGCCCCAACAGCAGCCAAAAAAATTGAAAAACACACAAAAATCAGCACAATCCCATGCCATCCATGCCCTCAATGATGTTTACATTCAAGACACCCCACAGAAAGACAAGGCCCATGCACCACTCACTAGCCCTGGGCAAAAGGCCCCAACAGCAGCCAAATAAATCGAAAAACACACAAAAATCAGAACAATCCCATGCCATCCATGGCCTCAATGATGTTTACATTAAAGAGACCCCACAGAAAGACTCAGTCCATGCACCACTCACTACCCCTGGGCAAAAGGCCCCACCAACAGCCAATAAAATCGAAAAACACACAAAAATCAGAACAATCCCATGCCATCCATGGCCTCAATGATGTTTAAATTCAAGACACCCAACAGAAAGACTAGGCCCATGCACCACTCACTACCCCTGGGCAAAAGGCCCCACCAGCAGCGAATAAAATCGGAAAACACAAAAAAATCAGCACAATCCCATGCCATCCATGCCCTCAATGATGTTTGAAATTCAGGACACCCAACAGAAAGACTAGGCCCATGCACCACTCACTAGCCCTGGGCAAAAGGCCCCAATAGCAGCCAAAAAAATCGGAAAACACACAAAAATCAGCACAATCCCATGCCATCCATGCCCTCAATGATGTTTAAATTCAAGACACCCCACAGAAAGACTAGGCCCATGCAACACTCACTACCCCTGGGCATAATGGATGAAAGCTCAGAAAAATGGCTGCAGGCCTGAGAACACTGCCTGCATTCAAAATGGCCCTTGCCCACAGCACATGGCCTGCCTGTACCAGCACTCAAAATGGCCCCCACCCACATGGACAGTCCCCATCAACACCCCAAAAAATCGAAAAACAAACAAAAATCACCACAATCCCATGCCATCCATGCCCTTCATGATGTTTACATTAAAGAGACCCCACAGAAAGATTCAGTCCATGCACCACTCACTACCCCTGGGCAAAAGGCCCCACCAGCTGCCAAAAAAATCGAAAAACACACAAAAATCAGCACAATCCCATGCCATCCATGGCCTCAATGATGTTTAAATTCAAGACACAAAACAGAAAGACTAGGCCCATGCACCACTCACTAGCCCTGGGCAATAGGCCCCAACAGCAGCCAAAAAAATCGACAAACACACAAAAATCAGCACAATCCCATGCCATGCATGGCCTCAATGATGTTTAAATTCAAGACACCCAACAGAAAGACTAGGCCCATGCACCACTCACTACCCCTGGGCAAAAGGCCCCACCAGCAGCCGAACAAATCGAAAAACACACAAAAATCAGCACAATCCAATGCCATCCATGGCCTCAATGATGTTTAAATTCAAGACACCCAACAGAAAGACTAGGCCCATGCACCACTCACTACCCCTGGGCAAAAGGCCCCACCAGCAGCCAAAAAAATTGAAAAACACAAGAAAATCAGCACAATCCCATGCCATCCATGCCCTCAATTATGTTGATATTCAAGACACACAACAGAAAGACTAGGCCCATGCACCACTCACTAGCCCTGGGCAAAAGGCCCCAACAGCAGCCAAAAAAATCGAAAAACACACAAATATCAGCACAATCCCATGCCATCCATGCCCTCAATGATGTTTAAATTCAAGACACCCCACAGAAAGACAAGGCCCATGCACCACTCACTAGCCCTGGGCAAAAGGCCCCAACAGCAGCCAATAAAATCGAAAAACACACAAAAATCAGAACAATCCCATGCCATCCATGGCCTCAATGATGTTTACATTAAAGAGACCCACAGAAAGACTCAGTCCATGCACCACTCACTACCCCTGGGCAAAAGTCCCCACCAACAGCCAATAAAATCGAAAAACACACAAAAATCAGAACAATCTCATGCCATCCATGGCCTTAATGATGTTTAAATTCAAGACACCCAAAAGAAAGACTAGGCCCATGCACCACTCACTACCCCTGGGCAAAAGGCCCCACCAGCAGCGAAAAAAATCGGAAAACACAAAAAAATCAGCACAATCCCATGCCATCCATGCCCTCAATAATGTTTAAATTCAAGACACCCAACAGAAAGACTAGGCCCATGCACCACTCACTAGCCCTGGGCAAAAGGCCCCAATAGCAGCCAAAGAAATCGAAAAACACACAAAAATCAGCACAATCCCATGCCATCCATGCCCTCAATGATGTTTAAATTCAAGACACCCCACAGAAAGACTAGGCCCATGCAACACTCACTACCCCTGGGCATAATGGTTGAAAGCTCGGCAAAATGGCTGCAGGCCTGAGAACACTGCCTGCATTCAAAATGGCCCTTGCCCCCAGCACATGGCCTGCCTGTACCAGCACTCAAAATGGCCCCCACCCACATGGCCAGTCTGCATCAACACCCCAAAAAATCGAAAAACAAACAAAAATCACCACAATCCCATGCCATCCATGCCCTTCATGATGTTTACATTAAAGAGACCCCACAGAAAGATTCAGTCCATGCACCACTCACTACCCCTGGGCAAAAGACCCCACCAGCTGCCCAAAAAATCGAAAAACACACAAAAATCAGCACAATCCCATGCCATCCATGGCCTCAATGATGTTTAAATTCAAGACACCCAACTGAAAGACTAGGCCCATGCACCACTCACTAGCCCTGGGCAAAAGGCCCCAACAGCAGCCCAAAAAATCGAAAAACACACAAAAATCAGCATAATCCCATGCCATCCATGGCCTTAATGATGTTTAAATTCAAGACACCCAACAGAAAGACTAGGCCCATGCAACACTCATTACCCCTGGGCAAAAAGCCCCACCAGCAGCCAAACAAATCGAAAAACACACAAAAATCAGCACAATCCCATGCCATTCATGGCCTCAATGATGTTTAAATTCAAGACACCCAACAGAAAGACTAGGCCCATGCACCACTCACTAACCCTGGGCAAAAGGCCCCACCAGCAGCCAAAAAAAATGAAAAACACAAAAAAATCAGCACAATCCCATGCCATCCATGCCCTCAATGATGTTTATATTCAAGACACACAACAGAAAGACAAGGCCCATGCACCACTCACTACCCCTGGGCAAAAGGCCCCAACAGCAGCCAAAAAAATCGAAAAACACACAAAAATCAGCACAATCCCATGCCATCCATGCCCTCAATGATGTTTAAATTCAAGACACCCCAAAGAAAGACTAGGCCCATGCACCACTCACTACCCCTGGGCATAATGGATGAAAGCTAGGCAAAATGAGTGCAGGCCGGAGAACACTGCCTGCATTCAAAGTGGCCCCTTGCCCCCCAGCACATGGCCTGCCTGTACCAGCACTCAACATGGACCCCACCCACATTGCCAGTCCCCATCAACACCCCAGAAAATCGAAAAACACACAAAAATCACCACAATCCCATGCCATCCATGGCCTCCATGATGTTTACATTAAAGAGACCCCACAGAAAGACTCAGTCCATGCACCACTCACTACCCCTGTGCAAAAGGCCCCAACAGCAGCCAAAAAAATCGAAAAACACACAAAAATCAGCACAATCCCATGCCATCCATGCCCTCAATGATGTTTAAATTCAAGACACCCAACAGAAAGACTAGGCCCATGCACCACTCACTACCCCTGGGCAAAAGGCCCCACCAGCAGCCAAACAAATCGAAAAACACACAAAAATCAGCACAATCCCATGCCATCCATGGCCTCAATGATGTTTAAATTCAAGACAACCAACAGAAAGACTAGGCCCATGCACCACTCACTAACCCTGGGCAAAAGGCCCCACCAGCAGCCAAAAAAATGAAAAGCACAAAAAAATCAGCACAATCCCATGCCATCCATGCCCTCAATGATGTTTATATTCAAGACACACAACAGAAAGACTAGGCCCATGCACCACTCACTAGCCCTGGGCAAAAGGCACCAACAGCAGCCAAAAAAATCTAAAAACACACAAAAATCAGCACAATCCCATGCCATCCATGCCCTCAATGATGTTTAAATTAAAGACACCCCACAGAAAGACAAGGCCCATGCACCACTCACTAGCCCTGGGCAAAAGGCCCCAACAGCAGCCAAAAAAATCGACAAACACACAAAAATCAGCACAATCCCATGCCATCCATGCCCTCAATGATGTTTAAATTCAAGACACCCCACAGAAAGACTAGGCCCATGCACCACTCACTACCCCTGGGCATAATGGATGAAAGCTAGGCAAAATGGGTGCAGGCCTGAGAACACTGCCTGCATTCAAAATTGCCCCTTGCCCCCAGCACATGGCCTGCCTGTACCAGCACTCAAAATGGCCCCCACCCACATGGCCAGTCCCCATCAACACCCCAAAAAATCGAAAAACAAACAAAAATCACCACAATCCCATGCCATCCATGCCCTTCATGATGTTTACATTAAAGAGACCCCACAGAAAGATTCAGTCCATGCACCACTCACTACCCCTGGGCAAAAGGCCCCAACAGCAGCCAAAAAAATCGAAAAACACACAAAAATCAGCAAAATCCCATGCCATCCATGCCCTCAATGTTGTTTAAATTCAAGACACCCCACAGAAAGACTAGGCCCATGCACCACTCACTACCCCTGGGCATAATGGATGAAAGCTAGGCAAAATGAGTGCAGGCCGGAGAACACTGCCTACATTCAAAGTGGCCCCTTGCCCCCCAGCACATGGCCTGCCTGTACCAGCACTCAATATGGACCCCACCCACATTGCCAGTCCCCATCAACACCCCAAAAAATCAAAAAACACACAAAAATCACCACAATCCCATGCCATCCATGGCCTCCATGATGTTTACATTAAAGAGACCCCACAGAAAGACTCAGTCCATGCACCACTCACTACCCCTGGGCAAAAAGCCCCAACCGCAGCCAAAAAAATCGAAAAACACACAAAAATCAGCACAATCCCATGCCATCCATGCCCTCAATGATGTTTAAATTGAAGACACCCAACAGAAAGACTAGGCCAATGCACCACTCACTTGCACTGGGCAAAAGGCCCCAACAGCAGCCAAAAAAATCGAAAAACACACACAAATCAGAACATTCCCATGCCACCTATGCCCTCAATGATGTTTAAATTCAAGACACTCCACAGAAAGACTATGCCCCTGCACCACTCACTACCCCTGGGCATAATGGATAAAAGCTAGGCTAAATGGGTGCAGGCCTGAGAACACTGCCTGCATTCAAAATGGCCCTTGCCTCCAGCACATGGCCTGCCTGTACCAGCACTCAAAATGGCCCCCACCCACATGGCCAGTCCCCATCAACACCCCAAAAAATCAAAAAACAAACAAAAATCACCACAATCCCATGCCATCCATGCCCTCATGATGTTTACATTAAAGAGACCCCACAGAAAGATTCAGTCCATGCACCACTCACTACCCCTGGCCAAAAGGCCCCACCAGCTGCCAAAAAAATCGAAAAACACACAAAAATCAGCACAATCCCATGCCATCCATGGCCTCAATGATGTTTAAATTCAAGACACAAAACAGGAAGACTAGGCCCATGCACCACTCACTAGCCCTGGGCAATAGGCCCCAACAGCAGCCAAAAAAATCGACAAACACACAAAAATCAGCACAATCCCATGCCATCCATGGCCTCAATGATGTTTAAATTCAAGACACCCAACAGAAAGACTAGGCCCATGCACCACTCACTAGCCCTGGGCAAAAGGCCCCACCAACAGCCAAACAAATCGATAAACACACAAAAATCAGTACAATCCAATGCCAACCATGGCCTCAATGATGTTTAAATTCAAGACACCCAACAGAAAGACTGGGCCCATGCACCACTCACTACCCCTGGGCAAAAGGCCCCACCAGCAGCCCAAAAAATTGAAAAACACAAGAAAATCAGCACAATCCCATGCCATCCATGCCCTCAATTATGTTGATATTCAAGACACACAACAGAAAGACTAGGCCCATGCACCACTCACTAGCCCTGGGCAAAAGGCCCCAACAGCAGCCAATAAAATTGAAAAACACACAAAAATCAGCACAATCCCATGCCATCCATGCCCTAAATGATTTTTAAATTCAAGACACCCCACAGAAAGACAAGGCCCATGCACCACTCACTAGCCCTGGGCAAAAGGCCCCAACAGCAGCCAATAAAATCGAAAAACACACAAAAATCAGAACAATCCCATGCCATCCATGGCCTCATTGATGTTTACATTAAAGAGACCCCATAGAAAAACTCAGTCCATGCACCAGTCACTACCCCTTGGCAAAAGGCCCCACCAGCTGCCAAAAAAATCGAAAAACACACAAAAATCAGCACAATCCCATGCCATCCATGGCCTCAATGATGTTTAAATTCAAGACACAAAACAGTAAGACTAGGCCCATGCACCACTCACTAGCCCTGGGCAATAGGCCCCAACAGCAGCCAAATAAATCGACAAACACACAAAAATCAGCACAATCCCATGCCATCCATGGCCTCAATGATGTTTAAATTCAAGACACCCAACAGAAAGACTAGGCCCATGCACCACTCACTAGCCCTGGGCAAAAGGCCCCACCAACAGCCAAACAAATCGATAAACACACACAAATCAGCACAATCCAATGCCATCCATGGCCTCAATGATGTTTAAATTCAAGACACCCAACAGAAAGACTAGGCCCATGCACCACTCACTACCCCTGGGCAAAAGGCCCCACCAGCAGCCAAAAAAATTGAAAAACACAAGAAAATCAGCACAATCCCATGCCATCCATGCCCTCAATTATGTTGATATTCAAGACACACAACAGAAAGACTAGGCCCATGCACCACTCACTAGCCCTGGGCAAAAGGCCCCAACAGCAGCCAATAAAATCGAAAAACACACAAAAATCAGCACAATCCCATGCCATCCATGCCCTAAATGATGTTTAAATTCAAGACACCCCACAGAAAGACAAGGCCCATGCACCACTCACTAGCCCTGGGCAAAAGGCCCCAACAGCAGCCAATAAAATCGAAAAACACACAAAAATCAGAACAATCCCATGCCATCCATGGCCTCAATGATGTTTAAATTCAAGAAACCCAACAGAAAGACTAGGCCCATGCACCACTCACTACCCCTGGGCAAAAGGCCCCACCAGCAGCAAAAAAACCCGGAAAACACAAATAAATCAGCACAATCCCATGCCATCCATGCCCTCAATGATGTTTAAATTCAAGACACCCAACAGAAAGACTAGGCCCATGCACCACTCACTAGCACTGGGCAAAAGGCCCCAAAAGCAGCCAAACAAATTGAAAAACACACAAAAATCAGCACAATCCCATGCCATCCATGCCCTCAATGATGTTTAAATTCAAGACACCCCACAGAAAGACTAGGCCCATGCAACACTCACTACCCCTGGGCATAATGGATGAAAGCTCGGCAAAATGGCTGCAGGCCTGAGAACACTGCCTGCATTCAAAATGGCCCTTGCCCCCAGCACATGGCCTGCCTGTACCAGCACTCAAAATAGCCCCCACCCACATGGCCAGTCCCCATCAACACCCCAAAATATCGAAAAACAAACAAAAATCACCACAATCCCATGCCATCCATGCCCTTCATGATGTTTACATTAAAGAGACCCCACAGAAAGATTCAGTCCATGCACCACTCACTACCCCTGGGCAAAAGGCCCCACCAGCTGCCAAAAAAATTGAAAAACACACAAAAATCAGCACAATCCCATGCTATCCATGGCCTCAATGATGTTTAAATTCAAGACACCCAACAGAAAGACTGGGCCCATGCACCACTCACTAGCCCTGGGTAAAAGGCCCCAACAGCAGCCCAAAAAAAATCGAAAAACACACACAAATCAGAACATTCCCATGCCACCCATGCCCTCAATGATGTTCAAATTCAAGACACCCCACAGAAAGTCTAGGCCCCTGCACCACTCACTACCCCTGGGCATAATGGATAAAAGCTAGGCTAAATGGGTGCAGGCCTGAGAACACTGCCTGCATTCAAAATGGCCCTTGCCCCCAGCACATGGCCTGCCTGTACCAGCACTCAAAATGGCCCCCACCCACATGGCCAGTCCCCATCAACACCCCAAAAAATCAAAAAACAAACAAAAATCACCACAATCCCATGCCATCCATGCCCTTCATGATGTTTACATTAAAGAGACCCCACAGAAAGATTCAGTCCATGCACCACTCACTACCCCTGGGCAAAAGGCCCCACCAGCTGCCAAAAAAATCGAAAACCACACAAAAATCAGCACAATCCCATGCCATCCATGGCCTCAATGATGTTTAAATTCAAGACACAAAACAGAAAGACTAGGCCCATGCACCACTCACTAGCCCTGGGCAATAGGCCCCAACAGCAGCCAAAAAAATCGACAAACACACAAAAATCAGCACAATCCCATGCCATCCATGGCCTCAATGATGTTTAAATTCAAGACACCCAACAGAAAGACTGGGCCCATGCACCACTCACTAGCCCTGGGTAAAAGGCCCCAACAGCAGCCCAAAAAAAATCGAAAAACACACACAAATCAGAACATTCCCATGCCACCCATGCCCTCAATGATGTTCAAATTCAAGACACCCCACAGAAAGTCTAGGCCCCTGCACCACTCACTACCCCTGGGCATAATGGATAAAAGCTAGGCTAAATGGGTGCAGGCCTGAGAACACTGCCTGCATTCAAAATGGCCCTTGCCCCCAGCACATGGCCTGCCTGTACCAGCACTCAAAATGGCCCCCACCCACATGGCCAGTCCCCATCAACACCCCAAAAAATCAAAAAACAAACAAAAATCACCACAATCCCATGCCATCCATGCCCTTCATGATGTTTACATTAAAGAGACCCCACAGAAAGATTCAGTCCATGCACCACTCACTACCCCTGGGCAAAAGGCCCCACCAGCTGCCAAAAAAATCGAAAACCACACAAAAATCAGCACAATCCCATGCCATCCATGGCCTCAATGATGTTTAAATTCAAGACACAAAACAGAAAGACTAGGCCCATGCACCACTCACTAGCCCTGGGCAATAGGCCCCAACAGCAGCCAAAAAAATCGACAAACACACAAAAATCAGCACAATCCCATGCCATCCATGGCCTCAATGATGTTTAAATTCAAGACACCCAACAGAAAGACTAGGCCCATGCACCACTCACTAGCCCTGGGTAAAAGGCCCCACCAACAGCCAAACAAATCGATAAACACACAAAAATCAGCACAATCCAATGCCATCCATGGCCTCAATGATGTTTAAATTCAAGACACCCAACAGAAAGACTAGGCCCATGCACCACTCACTACCCCTGGCAAAAGGCCCCACCAGCAGGCAAAAAAATTGAAAAACACAAGAAAATCAGCACAATCCCATGCCATCCATGCCCTCAATGATGTTTAAATTCAAGACACCCCACAGAAAGACAAGGCCCATGCACCACTCACTAGCCCTGGGCAAAAGGCCCCAACAGCAGCCAATAAAATCGAAAAACACACAAAAATCAGAACAATCCCATGCCATCCATGGCCTCAATGATGTTTACATTAAAGAGACCCCAAAGAAAAACTCAGTCCATGCACCACTCACTACCCCTGGGCAAAAGGCCCCACCAGCAGCCAATAAAATCGAAAAACACACAAAAATCAGAACAATCCCATGCCATCCATGGCCTCAATGATGTTTAAATTCAAGACACCCAACAGAAAGACTAGGCCCATGCACCACTCACTACCCCTGGGCAAAAGGCCCCACCAGCAGCAAAAACAAAAAAGGAAAACAAAAAAATCAGCACAATCCCATGCCATCCATGCCCTCAATGATGTTTAAATTCAAGACACCCAACAGAAAGACTAGGCCCATGCACCACTCACTAGCCCTGGGCAAAAGGCCCCAACAGCAGCCAAAAAAATCGAAAAACACACAAAAATCAGCACAATCCCATGCCATCCATGCCCTCAATGATGTTTAAATTCAAGACACCCCACAGAAAGACTAGGCCCATGCAACACTCACTACCCCTGGGCATAATGGATGAAAGCTCGGCAAAATGGCTGCAGGCCTGAGAACACTGCCTGCATTCAAAATGGCCCTTGCCCCCAGCACATGGCATGCCTGTACCAGCACTGAAAATGGCCCCCACCCACATGGCCAGTCCCCATCAACACCCCAAAATATCGAAAAACACACAAAAATCACCACAATCCCATGCCATCCATGCCCTTCATGATGTTTACATTAAAGCGACCCCACAGAAAGACTCAGTCCATGCACCACTCACTACCCCTGGGCAAAAGGCCCCACCGGCAGCCAAAAAAATAGAAAAACACACAAAAATCAGAACAATCCCATGCCATCCATGGTCTCAATGATGTTTAAATTCAAGACACCCAACAGAAAGACTAGGCCCATGCACCACTCACTACCCCTGGGCAAAAGGCCCCACCAGCAGCCAAACAAATCGAAAAACACACAAAAATCAGCACAATCCCATGCCATCCATGGCCTCAATGATGTTTAAATTCAAGACACCCAAAAGAAAGACTAGGCCCATGCACCACTCACTAACCCTGGGCAAAAGGCCCCACCAGCAGCCAAAAAAAATGAAAAACACAAAAAAATCAGCACAATCCCATGCCATCCATGCCCTCAATGATGTTTATATTCAAGACACACAACAGAAAGACTAGGCCCATGCACCACTCACTAGCCCTGGGCAAAAGGCCCCAACAGCAGCCAAAAAAATCGAAAAACACACAAAAATCAGCACAATCCCATGCCATCCATGCCCTCAATGATGTTTAAATTCAAGACACCCAAAAGAAAGACTAGGCTCATGCACCACTCACTAGCCCTGGGCAAAAGGCCCCAACATCAGCCAAAAAAATCGAAAAACACACAAACATCTGCACAATCCCATGCCATCCATGCCCTCAATGATGTTTAAATTCAAGACACCCCACAGAAAGACTAGGCCCATGCACCACTCACTACCCCTGGGCATAATGGATGAAAGCTAGGCAAAATGGGTGCAGGCCTGAGAACACTGCCTGCATTCAAAATTGCCCCTTGCCCCCAGCACATGGCCTGCCTGTACCAGCACTCAAAATGGCCCCCATCCACATGGCCAGTCCCCATCAATACCCCAAAAAATAAAAAAACACACAAAAATCACCACAATCCCATGCCATCCATGCCCTTCATGATGTTTACATTAAAGAGACCCCACAGAAAGATTCAGTCCATGCACCACTCACTACCCCTGGGCAAAAGGCCCCACCAGCTGCCAAAAAAATCGAAAAACACACAAAAATCAGCACAATCCCATGCCATCCATGGCCTTAATGATGTTTAAATTCAAGACACAAAACAGAAAGACTAGGCCCATGCACCACTCACTAGCCCTGGGCAATAGGCCCCAACAGCAGCCAAAAAAATCGACAAACACACAAAAATCAGCACAATCCCATGCCATCCATGGCCTCAATGATGTTTAAATTCAAGACACCCAACAGAAAGACTAGGCCCATGCACCACTCACTAGCCCTGGGCAAAAGGCCCCACCAACAGCCAAACAAATCGATAAACACACAAAAATCAGCACAATCCAATGCCATCCATGGCCTCAATGATGTTTAAATTCAAGACACCCAACAGAAAGACTAGGCCCATGCACCACTCACTACCCCTGGGCAAAAGGCCCCACCAGCAGGCAAAAAAATTGAAAAACACAAGAAAATCAGCACAATCCCATGCCATCCATGCCCTCAATGATGTTTAAATTCAAGACACCCCACAGAAAGACAAGGCCCATGCACCACTCACTAGCCCTGGGCAAAAGGCCCCAACAGCAGCCAATAAAATCGAAAAACACACAAAAATCAGAACAATCCCATGCCATCCATGGCCTCAATGATGTTTACATTAAAGAGACCCCATAGAAAAACTCAGTCCATGCACCACTCACTACCCCTGGGCAAAAGGCCCCACCAGCAGCCAATAAAATCGAAAAACACACAAAAATCAGAACAATCCCATGCCATCCATGGCCTCAATGATGTTTAAATTCAAGACACCCAACAGAAAGACTAGGCCCATGCACCACTCACTACCCCTGGGCAAAAGGCCCCACCAGCAGCAAAAACAAAAAAGGAAAACAAAAAAATCAGCACAATCCCATGCCATCCATGCCCTCAATGATGTTTAAATTCAAGACACCCAACAGAAAGACTAGGCCCATGCACCACTCACTAGCCCTGGGCAAAAGGCCCCAACAGCAGCCAAAAAAATCGAAAAACACACAAAAATCAGCACAATCCCATGCCATCCATGCCCTCAATGATGTTTAAATTCAAGACACCCCACAGAAAGACTAGGCCCATGCAACACTCACTACCCCTGGGCATAATGGATGAAAGCTCGGCAACATGGCTGCAGGCCTGAGAACACTGCCTGCATTCAAAATGGCCCTTGCCCCCAGCACATGGCATGCCTGTACCAGCACTCAAAATGGCCCCCACCCACATGGCCAGTCCCCATCAACACCCCAAAATATCGAAAAACAAACAAAAATCACCACAATCCCATGCCATCCATGCCCTTCATGATGTTTACATTAAAGAGACCCCACAGAAAGATTCAGTCCATGCACCACTCACTACCCCTGGGCAAAAGGCCCCACCAGTTGCCAAAAAAAATCGAAAAACACACAAAAATCAGCACAATCCCATGCCATCCATGGCCTCAATGATGTTTAAATTCAAGACACCCAACAGAAAACTAGGCCCATGCACCACTCACTAACCCTGGGCAAAAGGCCCACCAGCAGCCAAAAAAAATGAAAAACACAAAAAAATCAGCACAATCCCATGCCATCCATGCCCTCAATGATGTTTATATTCAAGACACACAACAGAAAGACTAGGCCCATGCACCACTCACTAGCCCTGGGCAAAAGGCCCCAACAGCAGCCAAAAAAATCGAAAAACACACAAAAATCAGCACAATCCCATGCCATCCATGCCCTCAATGATGTTTAAATTCAAGACACCCAAAAGAAAGACTAGGCTCATGCACCACTCACTAGCCCTGGGCAAAAGGCCCCAACATCAGCCAAAAAAATCGAAAAACACACAAACATCTGCACAATCCCATGCCATCCATGCCCTCAATGATGTTTAAATTCAAGACACCCCACAGAAAGACTAGGCCCATGCACCACTCACTACCCCTGGGCATAATGGATGAAAGCTAGGCAAAATGGGTGCAGGCCTGAGAACACTGCCTGCATTCAAAATTGCCCCTTGCCCCCAGCACATGGCCTGCCTGTACCAGCACTCAAAATGGCCCCCATCCACATGGCCAGTCCCCATCAATACCCCCAAAAATCAAAAAACACACAAAAATCACCACAATCCCATGCCATCCATGCCCTTCATGATGTTTACATTAAAGAGACCCCACAGAAAGATTCAGTCCATGCACCACTCACTACCCCTGGGCAAAAGGCCCCACCAGCTGCCAAAAAAATCGAAAAACACACAAAAATCAGCACAATACCATGCCATCCATGGCCTCAATGATGTTTAAATTCAAGACACAAAACAGAAAGACTAGGCCCATGCACCACTCACTAGCCCTGGGCAATAGGCCCCAACAGCAGCCAAAAAAATCGACAAACACACAAAAATCAGCACAATCCCATGCCATCCATGGCCTCAATGATGTTTAAATTCAAGACACCCAACAGAAAGACTAGGCCCATGCACCACTCACTAGCCCTGGGCAAAAGGCCCCACCAACAGCCAAACAAATCGATAAACACACAAAAATCAGCACAATCCAATGCCATCCATGGCCTCAATGATGTTTAAATTCAAGACACCCAACAGAAAGACTAGGCCCATGCACCACTCACTACCCCTGGGCAAAAGGCCCCACCAGCAGGCAAAAAAATTGAAAAACACAAGAAAATCAGCACAATCCCATGCCATCCATGCCCTCAATGATGTTTAAATTCAAGACACCCCACAGAAAGACAAGGCCCATGCACCACTCACTAGCCCTGGGCAAAAGGCCCCAACAGCAGCCAATAAAATCGAAAAACACACAAAAATCAGAACAATCCCATGCCATTCATGGCCTCAATGATGTTTACATTAAAGAGACCCCATAGAAAAACTCAGTCCATGCACCACTCACTACCCCTGGGCAAAAGGCCCCACCAGCAGCCAATAAAATCGAAAAACACACAAAAATCAGAACAATCCCATGCCATCCATGGCCTCAATGATGTTTAAATTCAAGACACCCAACAGAAAGACTAGGCCCATGCACCACTCACTACCCCTGGGCAAAAGGCCCCACCAGCAGCAAAAACAAAAAAGGAAAACAAAAAAATCAGCACAATCCCATGCCATCCATGCCCTCAATGATGTTTAAATTCAAGACACCCAACAGAAAGACTAGGCCCATGCACCACTCACTAGCCCTGGGCAAAAGGCCCCAACAGCAGCCAAAAAAATCGAAAAACACACAAAAATCAGCACAATCCCATGCCATCCATGCCCTCAATGATGTTTAAATTCAAGACACCCCACAGAAAGACTAGGCCCATGCAACACTCACTACCCCTGGGCATAATGGATGAAAGCTCGGCAACATGGCTGCAGGCCTGAGAACACTGCCTGCATTCAAAATGGCCCTTGCCCCCAGCACATGGCATGCCTGTACCAGCACTCAAAATGGCCCCCACCCACATGGCCAGTCCCCATCAACACCCCAAAATATCGAAAAACAAACAAAAATCACCACAATCCCATGCCATCCATGCCCTTCATGATGTTTACATTAAAGAGACCCCACAGAAAGATTCAGTCCATGCACCACTCACTACCCCTGGGCAAAAGGCCCCACCAGTTGCCAAAAAAAATCGAAAAACACACAAAAATCAGCACAATCCCATGCCATCCATGGCCTCAATGTTGTTTAAATTCAAGACACCCAACAGAAAACTAGGCCCATGCACCACTCACTAGCCCTGGGCAAAAGGCCCCAACAGCAGCCAAAAAAATCGAAAAACACACAAAAATCAGCACAATCCCATGCCATCCATGGCCTCAATGATGTTTAAATTCAAGACACCCAACAGAAAGACTAGGCCCATGCACCACTCACTACCCCTGGGCAAAAGGCCCCACCAGCAGCCAAACAAATCGAAAAACACACAAAAATCAGCACAATCCCATGCCATCCATGGCCTCAATGATGTTTAAATTCAAGACACCCAAAAGAAAGACTAGGCCCATGCACCACTCACTAACCCTGGGCAAAAGGCCCCACCAGCAGCCAAAAAAAATGAAAAACACAAAAAAATCAGCACAATCCCATGCCATCCATGCCCTCAATGATGTTTATATTCAAGACACACAACAGAAAGACTAGGCCCATGCACCACTCACTAGCCCTGGGCAAAAGGCCCCAACAGCAGCCAAAAAAATCGAGAAACACACAAAAATCAGCACAATCCCATGCCATCCATGCCCTCAATGATGTTTAAATTCAAGACACCCAAAAGAAAGACTAGGCCCATGCACCACTCACTAGCCCTGGGCAAAAGGCCTCAACAGCAGCCAAAAAAATCGAAAAACACACAAACATCTGCACAATCCCATGCCATCCATGCCCTCAATGATGTTTAAATTCAAGACACCCCACAGAAAGACTAGGCCCATGCACCACTCACTACCCCTGGGCATAATGGATGAAAGCTAGGCAAAATGGGTGCAGGCCTGAGAACACTGCCTGCATTCAAAATTGCCCCTTGCCCCCAGCACATGGCCTGCCTGTACCAGCACTCAAAATGGCCCCCATCCACATGGCCAGTACCCATCAATACCCCAAAAAATCGAAAAACACACAAAAATCACCACAATCCCATGCCATCCATGCCCTTCATGATGTTTACATTAAAGCGACCCCACAGAAAGACTCAGTCCATGCACCACTCACTACCCCTGGGCAAAAGGCCCCACCAGCAGCCAAAAAAAAAGAAAAACACACAAAAATCAGAACAATCCCATGCCATCCATGGTCTCAATGATGTTTAAATTCAAGACACCCAACAGAAAGACTAGGCCCATGCACCACTCACTACCCCTGGGCAAAAGGCCCCACCAGCAGCCAAACAAATCGAAAAACACACAAAAATCAGCACAATCCCATGCCATCCATGGCCTCAATGATGTTTAAATTCAAGACACCCAAAAGAAAGACTAGGCCCATGCACCACTCACTAACCCTGGGCAAAAGGCCCCACCAGCAGCCAAAAAAAATGAAAAACACAAAAAAATCAGCACAATCCCATGCCATCCATCCCCTCAATGATGTTTATATTCAAGACACACAACAGAAAGACTAGGCCCATGCACCACTCACTACCCCTGGGCAAAAGGCCCCACCAGCAGGCAAAAAAATTGAAAAACACAAGAAAATCAGCACAATCCCATGCCATCCATGCCCTCAATGATGTTTAAATTCAAGACACCCCACAGAAAGACAAGGCCCAAGCACCACTCACTAGCCCTGGGCAAAAGGCCCCAACAGCAGCCAATAAAATCGAAAAACACACAAAAATCAGAACAATCCCATGCCATCCATGGCCTCAATGATGTTTACATTAAAGAGACCCCATAAAAAAACTCAGTCCGTGCACCACTCACTACCCCTGGGCAAAAGGCCCCACCAGCAGCCAATAAAATCGAAAAACACACAAAAATCAGAACAATCCCATGCCATCCATGGCCTCAATGATGTTTAAATTCAAGACACCCAACAGAAAGACTAGGCCCATGCACCACTCACTACCCCTGGGCAAAAGGCCCCACCAGCAGCAAAAACAAAAAAGGAAAACAAAAAAATCAGCACAATCCCATGCCATCCATGCCCTCAATGATGTTTAAATTCAAGACACCCAACAGAAAGACTAGGCCCATGCACCACTCACTAGCCCTGGGCAAAAGGCCCCAACAGCAGCCAAAAAAATCGAAAAACACACAAAAATCAGCACAATCCCATGCCATCCATGCCCTCAATGATGTTTAAATTCAAGACACCCCACAGAAAGACTAGGCCCATGCAACACTCACTACCCCTGGGCATAATGGATGAAAGCTCGGCAACATGGCTGCAGGCCTGAGAACACTGCCTGCATTCAAAATGGCCCTTGCCCCCAGCACATGGCATGCCTGTACCAGCACTCAAAATGGCCCCCACCCACATGGCCAGTCCCCATCAACACCCCAAAATATCGAAAAACAAACAAAAATCACCACAATCCCATGCCATCCATGCCCTTCATGATGTTTACATTAAAGAGACCCCACAGAAAGATTCAGTCCATGCACCACTCACTACCCCTGGGCAAAAGGCCCCACCAGTTGCCAAAAAAAATCGAAAAACACACAAAAATCAGCACAATCCCATGCCATCCATGGCCTCAATGATGTTTAAATTCAAGACACCCAACAGAAAACTAGGCCCATGCACCACTCACTAGCCCTGGGCAAAAGGCCCCAACAGCAGCCAAAAAAATCGAAAAACACACAAAAATCAGCACAATCCCATGCCATCCATGGCCTCAATGATGTTTAAATTCAAGACACCCAACAGAAAGACTAGGCCCATGCACCACTCACTACCCCTGGGCAAAAGGCCCCACCAGCAGCCAAACAAATCGAAAAACACACAAAAATCAGCACAATCCCATGCCATCCATGGCCTCAATGATGTTTAAATTCAAGACACCCAAAAGAAAGACTAGGCCCATGCACCACTCACTAACCCTGGGCAAAAGGCCCCACCAGCAGCCAAAAAAAATGAAAAACACAAAAAAATCAGCACAATCCCGTGCCATCCATGCCCTCAATGATGTTTATATTCAAGACACACAACAGAAAGACTAGGCCCATGCACCACTCACTAGCCCTGGGCAAAAGGCCCCAACAGCAGCCAAAAAAATCGAGAAACACACAAAAATCAGCACAATCCCATGCCATCCATGCCCTCAATGATGTTTAAATTCAAGACACCCAAAAGAAAGACTAGGCCCATGCACCACTCACTAGCCCTGGGCAAAAGGCCTCAACAGCAGCCAAAAAAATCGAAAAACACACAAACATCTGCACAATCCCATGCCATCCATGCCCTCAATGATGTTTAAATTCAAGACACCCCACAGAAAGACTAGGCCCATGCACCACTCACTACCCCTGGGCATAATGGATGAAAGCTAGGCAAAATGGGTGCAGGCCTGAGAACACTGCCTGCATTCAAAATTGCCCCTTGCCCCCAGCACATGGCCTGCCTGTACCAGCACTCAAAATGGCCCCCATCCACATGGCCAGTACCCATCAATACCCCAAAAAATCGAAAAACACACAAAAATCACCACAATCCCATGCCATCCATGCCCTTCATGATGTTTACATTAAAGCGACCCCACAGAAAGACTCAGTCCATGCACCACTCACTACCCCTGGGCAAAAGGCCCCACCAGCAGCCAAAAAAAAAGAAAAACACACAAAAATCAGAACAATCCCATGCCATCCATGGTCTCAATGATGTTTAAATTCAAGACACCCAACAGAAAGACTAGGCCCATGCACCACTCACTACCCCTGGGCAAAAGGCCCCACCAGCAGCCAAACAAATCGAAAAACACACAAAAATCAGCACAATCCCATGCCATCCATGGCCTCAATGATGTTTAAATTCAAGACACCCAAAAGAAAGACTAGGCCCATGCACCACTCACTAACCCTGGGCAAAAGGCCCCACCAGCAGCCAAAAAAAATGAAAAACACAAAAAAATCAGCACAATCCCATGCCATCCATCCCCTCAATGATGTTTATATTCAAGACACACAACAGAAAGACTAGGCCCATGCACCACTCACTAGCCCTGAGCAAAAGGCCCCAACAGCAGCCAAAAAAATCGAAAAACACACAAAAATCAGCACAATCCCATGCCATCCATGCCCTCAATGATGTTTAAATTCAAGACACCCAAAAGAAAGACTAGGCTCATGCACCACTCACTAGCCCTGGGCAAAAGGCCCCAACATCAGCCAAAAAAATCGAAAAACACACAAACATCTGCACAATCCCATGCCATCCATGCCCTCAATGATGTTTAAATTCAAGACACCCCACAGAAAGACTAGGCCCATGCACCACTCACTACCCCTGGGCATAATGGATGAAAGCTAGGCAAAATGGGTGCAGGCCTGAGAACACTGCCTGCATTCAAAATTGCCCCTTGCCCCCAGCACATGGCCTGCCTGTACCAGCACTCAAAATGGCCCCCATCCACATGGCCAGTCCCCATCAATACCCCAAAAAATCAAAAAACACACAAAAATCACCACAATCCCATGCCATCCATGCCCTTCATGATGTTTACATTAAAGCGACCCCACAGAAAGACTCAGTCCATGCACCACTCACTACCCCTGGGCAAAAGGCCCCACTAGCAGCCAAAAAAATAGAAAAACACACAAAAATCAGAACAATCCCATGCCATCCATGGCCTCAATGATGTTTAAATTCAAGACACCCAACAGAAGACTAGGCCCATGCACCACTCACTACCCCTGGGCAAAAGGCCCCACCAGCAGCCAAACAAATCGAAAAACACACAAAAATCAGCACAATCCCATGCCATCCATGGCCTCAATGATGTTTAAATTCAAGACACCCAAAAGAAAGACTAGGCCCATGCACCACTCACTAACCCTGGGCAAAAGGCCCCACCAGCAGCCAAAAAAAATGAAAAACACAAAAAAATCAGCACAATCCCATGCCATCCATGCCCTCAATGATGTTTATATTCAAGACACACAGCAGAAAGACTAGGCCCATGCACCACTCACTAGCCCTGGGCAAAAGGCCCCAACAGCAGCCAAAAAAATCGAAAAACACACAAAAATCAGCACAATCCCATGCCATCCATGCCCTCAATGATGTTTAAATTCAAGACACCCAAAAGAAAGACTAGGCCCATGCACCACTCACTAGCCCTGGGCAAAAGGCCCCAACAGCAGCCAAAAAAATCGAAAAACACACAAACATCTGCACAATCCCATGCCATCCATGCCCTCAATGATGTTTAAATTCAAGACACCCCACAGAAAGACTAGGCCCATGCACCACTCACTACCCCTGGGCATAATGGATGAAAGCTAGGCAAAATGGGTGCAGGCCTGAGAACACTGCCTGCATTCAAAATTGCCCCTTGCCCCCAGCACATGGCCTGCCTGTACCAGCACTCAAAATGGCCCCCATCCACATGGCCAGTCAAAATTTCAATTTCAAATTTCAAATGATCTTTATTCGGATTTAATACATCCATAAAAGTACATACAGATGAAAATACATTAGAAACATTAAAAACAATTCTTACACAAAAACAATGATCTAATTAGGTTAAGCAGCAAGATGACTTAAAGTGCATAATATAATGTACAAAGTGCATGGTGCGTAATACTAAGGAATATTAATCCATCAATATCCACAGTTACCCAATATAGAAGTATCTCATACAATCATTCAATATTATTACTATTTAGTAACTGATACTCGAGTACATAAACCAGCTTAGTGCTGTTATCCATTATCCAAGTTCCATGGTTGCCCTCGATTTCACACAGGCTTTTATGAAACAGCTAACAGAGTAAATAACATCATCCATATGCAGCATTTGCAGAAATTGCAGAGCAGGAATAGATTCCCGTAGATTATATTTGCGTAAGATTGGTCTTAAATATTGACATGTATACAATTTGTAATGGCCACAAAAGAAGAAATAATGCAATAGATTTTGTCATCCACCTAAAGAACAGGGACAATCCAATTCTTCAAAATTTTTATTATAGCCAATGGGGAAGCTAAGCAGATAAACTAAGCTTCCCTCCCGGAACCTAAATAAAAGACTCCGATTCCATCTACCTATCGGCAATGTCAAATATCTAATAAAACTGTTAGGGTTATCAGCATCTGGGTCACAAATGCGTAAATATTTCATGACCACAGGTTTACTAGATTCTGATCTCATCCTTTCCTCAGTATATACCTCCAAAAGTGCCCGTTTAATGCTGTTTTTGTGAGCGGGTACAATTAAGTCAGGGGAACTAAATAAGGATCCTAGTCCCACCTGTTGCAGACTGGTTTTGACTGCTTTTAACCAAGGTATGTGTTGAGATCTGTCACTAGACAAACAGTCGGATATAATACTACGAGTCAATGTTGCTGCTGGGTTTAACCAGATTTTAATCCAAAATAGGGCAGGCCTTGACTTTATGAAATCAACAATGTATGGCAGCCTCAATTCATTATGACAAATCAAAGTGGGAGCACAGGGGACTCCCCCTAGCACCCTCCTACAAAATCTATTTTCCGCCACCTGAAGGGCCGAGCTGTTACAATATCCCCATACTTCTGCACCATAAGTCCCAGTTGGTCGACATTGGGTACGGTAGATGGTAAGAAGAGGGGTAACAACATCAGCTAATTTCGGTTGGCGAAGGGATAAGATCGAGTTAATTGACTTGCCAATTTTGTTGCTTGCAAAAGCGGCATGTTGCTGCCATGAACCTGAGTTGGAAAATAACAACCCTAAATAAGGAAAAGTGCTGGTGCATTTTAAAATATTATTACCCGATTTAATGGATGCAATGTTATACTTCTTTGGTCCGCAATTCATTATAAAAGATTTTTTAAAATTGGTATTTAAACCGAGGTCGGACATGAAGGCAACAAAGCCGGAAATTAAAGTACGTAGTGCATTCGGCGTACGCCCCATCAATACAGCGTCATCCGCATAAAGAAGAGTAGTGATGGGGGAGCCGTTTATTATGGGAACATCCTTAACAATCTCACTCAAAGTGTTGCTTAACCTGTTGATATATAAGATAAAAAGCAGTGGGGCGAGTACGCAGCCCTGTCTAACTCCTCTGCTAATAGGGATATCGTCAGACAGATCACCATCATTGTTAATTCGTACTCGTGCTTTTAAATCCCTATGTAAATAAGAAAGGAAATACACCAGTGAATCGTCTAAACCATAATCGAGCAAAAGTGACCACAACCTCGAACGGTTAACGAAATCAAACGCAGAACTCAAGTCCATAAAACCTAAATAAAGAGGGGATTTTTTAACAATAATATATTTAGCCATAATCAGGTTTAGATTTAAGCATTGTTCTGTGGTACCCACCTTACTTCTAAAACCCAATTGACTACAGTGAAGAATATTGTTATCTTCAGCCCAATCCCTTATCCTTCCGAAGATTACTCTTCCCAGAACTTTTAACGTGTTGTCGATTAGTGAAATCGGGCGATAGCAGGCGGGATCTGACCTATCGCCTTTCTTGAAAATGGGCACAATGACACTGTTCGACCAGGATTCGGGAATTGAGCTGTCATTTAGGTTATTAAATAGGTTGCATAGGAGAGGGGCCCAGAAGTTGATTTCTGATTTTATTTGGTCAATAGAAAGACCATCAGGACCCGGAGCTTTATTGCTAGCACTATCAGTGATCGCATCCTCGACCTCAAGTAATGAGAAGGTCAAGGGTTCATCACTAACGGATAGAAAGACAGTATCTGAAGGGGTAGCTGATATGGCATAGATTTGGGAGAAATGCTCTACCCATGCCTCGCCAGTTATATTACTATTAATTTGGTTGATGTTAGAACCAAAGGATCTTAACGACTTGACTTCTTTCCAGAAGCCCATTGAGTCCTTCAATTTGGCGGTGCGCGTAAGTGATTCCCAGTGATTGATTACTAGGGCTTCAGATCTAATGTGTAAGACCCTTTTATATTGTGATCTTAGTGCTCTCACAAGTTGAGGGTCCCTCGGGCTGGTATTAAGTGCAGCCCTCAAATCCCTGTTGGCCCTAGAGCAAGGCCATGGCCAGTCCCCATCAATACCCCAAAAAATCGAAAAACACACAAAAATCACCACAATCCCATGCCATCCATGCCCTTCATGATGTTTACATTAAAGCGACCCCACAGAAAGACTCAGTCCATGCACCACTCACTACCCCTGGGCAAAAGGCCCCACCAGCAGCCAATAAAATAGAAAAACACACAAAAATCAGAACAATCCCATGCCATCCATGGCCTCAATGATGTTTAAATTCAAGACACCCAACAGAAAGACTAGGCCCATGCACCACTCACTAGCCTTGGGCAAAAGGCCCCAACAACAGCCAAAAAGAATCGAAAAACACACAAAAATCAGCACAATCCCATGCCATCCATGCCCTTCATGATGTTTACATTAAAGCGACCCCACAAAAAGACTCAGTCCATGCACCACTCACTACCCCTGGGCAAAAGGCCCCACCATCAGCAAAAAAAAATGGAAAACACAAATAAATCAGCACAATCCCATGCCATCCATGCCCTCAATGATGTTTAAATTCAAGACACCCAACAGAAAGACTAGGCCCATGCACCACTCACTAGCCCTAGGCAAAAGGCCCCAAAAGCAGCCAAAAAAATTGAAAAACACACAAAAATCAGAACAATCCCATGCCATCCATGGCCTCAATGATGTTTAAATTCAAGACACCCCACAGAAAGACTAGGCCCATGCAACACTCACTACCCCTGGGCATAATGGATGAAAGCTCGGCAAAATGGCTGCAGGCCTGAGAACACTGCCTGCATTCAAAATGGCCCTTGCCCCCAGCACATGGCCTGCCTGTACCAGCACTCAAAATGGCCCCCACCCACATGGCCAGTCCCCATCAACCCCCCAAAATATCGAAAAACAAACAAAAATCACCACAATCCCATGCCATCCATGCCATTCATGATGTTTACATTAAAGAGACCCCACAGAAAGATTCAGTCCATGCACCACTCACTACCCCTGGGCAAAAGGCCCCACCAGCTGCCAAAAAAATCGAAAAACACACATAAATCAGCACAATCCCATGCCATCCATGCCCTCAATGATGTTTAAATTCAAGACACCCCACAGAAAGACAAGGCCCGTGCACCACTCACTAGCCCTGGGCAAAAGGCCCCAACAGCAGCCAAAAAAAATCGAAAAACACACAAAAATCTGCACAATCCCATGCCATCCATGCCCTCAATGATGTTTAAATTCAAGACACCCCACAGAAAGACTAGGCCCATGCACCACTCACTACCCCTGGGCAGAATGGATGAAAGCTAGGCAAAATGGGTGCAGGCCTGAGAACACTGCCTGCATTCAAAATTGCCCCTTGCCCCCAGCACATGGCCTGCCTGTACCAGCACTCAAAATGGCCCCCACCCACATGGCCAGTCCCCATCAATACCCCAAAAAATCGAAAAACACACAAAAATCACCACAATCCCATGCCATCCATGCCCTTCATGATGTTTACATTAAAGCGACCCCACAGAAAGACTCAGTCCATGCACCACTCACTACCCCTGGGCAAAAGGCCCCACCAGCAGCCAAAAAAATCGAAAAACACACAAAAATCAGAACAATCCCATGCCATCCATGGCCTCAATGATGTTTAAATTCAAGACACCCAACAGAAAGACTAGGCCCATGCACCACTCACTAGCCTTGGGCAAAAGGCCCTAACAACAGCCAAAAAGAATCGAAAAACACACAAAAATCAGCACAATCCCATGCCATCCATGCCCTCAATGATGTTTAAATTCAAGACACCCCACAAAAAGACTAGGCCCATGCACCACTCACTACCCCTAGGCATAATGGATGAAAGCTAGGCAAAATGGGTGCAGGCCTGAGAACACTGCCTGCATTCAAAATGGCCCCTTGCCCCCAGCACATGGCCTGCCTGTACCAGCACTCAAAATAGCCCCCACCCACATGGCCAGTCCCCATCAACACCCCAAAAAATCGAAAAACACACAGAAATCACCACAATCCCATGCCATCCATGCCCTTCATGATGTTTACATTAAAGAGACCCCACAGAAAGATTCAGTCCATGCACCACTCACTACCCCTGGGCAAAAGGCCCCACCAGCTGCCAAAAAAATTTAAAAACACACAAAAATCAGCACAATCCCATGCTATCCATGGCCTCAATGATGTTTAAATTCAAGACACCCAACAGAAAGACTAGGCCCATGCACCACTCACTAGCCCTGGGTAAAAGGCCCCAACAGCAGCCAAAAAAATCGAAAAACATACAAAAATCAGCACAATCCCATGCCATCCATGCCCTCAAGGATGTTGAAATTCAAGACACCCAACAGAAAGACTAGGCCTATGCACCACTCACTAGCCCTGGGCAAAAGGCCCCAACAGCAGCCAAAAAAATCGAAAAAAACAAAAAAATCAGCACAATCCCATGCCATCCATGCCCTCAATGATGTTTAAATTCAAGACACCCAACAGAAAGACTAGGCCCATGCACCACTCACTAGCCCTGGGCAAAAGGCCCCAACAGCAGCCAAAAAAATCGAAAAACACACAAAAATCAGCACAATCCCATGCCATCCATGCCCTCCATAATGTTTACATTATAGAGACCCTACAGAAAGACTCAGTCCATGCACCACTCACTACCCCTGGGCAAAAGGCCCCAACAACAGCCCAAAAATCGAAAATTCCAACATTTTAGTTGCTGCAACTGTAATGCCCCAAACAAACTTACTTGTGAAATTTCTAATCCAAAAGTGATCCAAAGAAAGTCAAAAAGGCCTCAAATACAAATATCCAGCAGCATCCACAAAAAGTAATCCTTCCAGGTCAAGATCCAAATGAAAGTGACCAGCACATGAAGAAAGCACTGGGAGGAGCCTGCTGGACAGGAACAGGAAGTTGGAGACTGTGGGGCACTTCCTTCCCCCCTCCCCCCCAAAATGGACTCCTTGAAAAAAAATGCAGGCACATGTCAACCTGAGGAGTTATTCCGATAAAAATCATCATTTTTCAGAAGGTTTATGCTGCTTGCTGGTGGATTTCTTGTGCAGAATTGCAAATTTTGTAATTTCGCGAGTGCGAGATTGTTGCTGCCCGCTGCATCTACGTGTTCGCAATTGCGAACTCCCGCGATACGTGATCACGGCGTACTCGCATTGACAAACTCTCACTGTGCAAGGTGGCAAGCCACCATGACGTAATCGCGGTCGCCAAACTCCCGCGGGATCCCGCAGCAAGATCCAAAATGGCGCAGCACTCGCAAAATATCGGGAAAAACAACTCGGCAAACGCTGAATGACGGTAAGTGAACGCCGCGCGCCGCATTGTATCACCAAGCAAAAAAATCCGTTGCGTGCGAATTTGCGGATTTTCGGCAAATTCCCGAGAGTTCGCGGATTGCGAATTTACCGAAAATCCGCAAATTCCGCGAGCGGAACGGATTTTACGCCCATGCTTAGTATTGGTGATCTATTGGACCCCTGAGTACCCGTTTGGGACCTGTTTTAGCCTTACTCTACATAGGTGAGCGAAACCACTAAGGATACGATGCTCTCTCTTTTTAATGTTGTTTTCATTCAGTCATTTTCTCTTTTAAGCTTTGTTTTTTTAATAATGGGTGCATTACACACTCCCAATGCACTGACCTGATGGACACTTTTGTGGGGCTGTGAGGATGACAATATTCATTTGCTAGACCTTTATTCCTAGTCATTTTTTTTTTTATGTCATCGCTGTTTAGGTTAATACTAGGTTTGGCGGGACCTCGTGCTCGCACCCAAGAACAGTGGTAGGTAGGAACTCTTCCGCCCACCACCTTATGTAGATAGCTTTTGTCACATAGGTACTGATGAAATGCAGTGTATCATTATTGAACGTATTGCGTGAAACATGTCGACGACCCTCTTAGAGCCAAACATTGCTCCGCTGGACCATTGAGCCAGCGAGCAGCCATTCTTATATTCTTTTAATAAGGTGGATAACCACCCCAATAAATATGTTTTTGGGATTATCCAACCTTTTTAAACATCACTCACTCACGCCACATCTACAAAGTCCCCCAGGGCCCTCACACCCACGGCACCATACGGCAAGGAACAGAAGATCTCTGCTAAAGAGCCTCTTTACGGGTGCCTGTCGGTTATTATATGATAAAGCATGACACCTAGTTTGCTGGGTGTGTGAGGACTCCAGTTCCGAAAAAGGAAGACCTCCCTCCTTTGGCCTCCCCACTTGTTGTCCATCCTTGGGGAACAGCATACTCTTCTTATAATACATGTACCGTTTGATTACAATTTTGTTACTTTCCTTGTCCTTTGGATTGGTATTTTTCCTGCTTCTGAGTAGACACTATCTCCCAGAACGGTCTGCTTTGCAACTGGTGAGTTTGGTTTTAACCCCCATTTATCTCACAAAGTGTGAAGAGACCTTTCCATGTTGAACATTTCATCTGTTTAGTTTCCTGATTGGATTGTTTGGGTTAGTGATCGTATGATATATTTGGACCAACTAAACTCTTGCAAATAGCTTATGTATTTTGCAGTTCTCTTAATAACAGTACAAGCCCTATCTCTGATGATTGGCACATTCATGCAAGGCATGAAATGCTAGAAGATCTAGAGTATTCAACTATTTTTGACTCTGATAACATATATGATGGCACAACTAATTATGATGAAATGTTCTGATTTCAACATTATGGTCACCATTTCTAGCTTAAAGCAAATGCTCCACGTGCAGTATTTAAATACACACAGTGGGAACAATGCCCTTTACCACCACAGGGTAGTTCAAAACATTTGCGTAGAAGTTTGCATATTTGTCTGGTCACAATGCAGCAGACCCTGGCCTTATTGTCGTAAGCTTACACAATCACCAACAAAGAAATGTTTGGTCACTGATACCAAGCTAATATACCCTGCATATTTTCTTTCCCAGCTATCCACACAAGGGTTCAACTTTTGGAAGGATGTGGTTGAGTTAAAATCTATTTGGGGTAGTAAGGATTGGCAGTTTCAGGGAATTAGACTTTGTTCAGAGCATGCCTAATACCACAACAACTGATTATCCTGGACAAAATTGTGCAACAAACATCATGCCTTGTCTTGGCTAAGATAAAAGATTTAAATACACCAAATAGTCCCACATTTGCATGTTTTGTGAACTGGAAACATCTCACAAATTACACAGAGGAAACACTAGACACCATGCTTCACAATGGGTCAAACAATTCTTCAGGGTCCAATCAAGGTGGAAGGTTATTGTGGCTGTTAGATGCTAACGGATGTCAGGCACATTTCCTAGGTAACACCAAAGGGTTTAAGATCAGCAGACAGACCTATGTTATGCACAGACACAACACTCAGGAGCTGTAACAACTTACACTGTTGGAAAATTATGCCTAAATTGGCTAAAATCGTCGACATACTGTCAGGTGATAACCACTTGTCCTTTCTTTCTGATGACATGGGACTACAGTACTTTTCATTAAGCCTGGGCTTAGTTCACGGAGTTGCACTATGCGGAAATCTGCGAAGTGGCAAAAAAAATCTTATGCGCAAGCGGCGAAGTTCCATAGAAAAATGCAGTTTGCGGTGAACACACAGTGCGAATGCTTGTCCACACTGTGCAATCATCATGAACGGCACCTTGTACAGTGCAAGCTGTCCCTTCTTTCCATTTTCTGCCGCTCGAGTAGATTTTAACTCGAGCGGCAACTTTCTCAACGCGAACAAGTAGTTTCTCATCGTGAGTGGTCACGTATGCCTGACCACCTCGCGTTGAGAAATCTCACTGCAATGTTTATTTTCTACGCTCGCCAACTTGATGTTAGCGATCGCGAACGAGGAAAAATCTTGCTGGGAGGTTGATTTTCTTTGCTCGGGGTCGCCTGCTTGACGTTGACAATCGCGGCCGAGGAAAAAACTCTGCTCCACTACTCGAAGCGGAGTTTTTCAGAACTCAGCTAGCCCCGGGTAACGCGCAGTGCAGGAAACTCCGCAATATTCGCTAACGGAGTTCAGGGTTACTATTTATTAGGGCCTCGGAAACCACATCAAAAGCACTTCTTGTATGCAATATACAATGAGATATGGAAGGTTTCACAGCAGGAAGCCACTGAGAGGCTGTGCAAAATTGGCAGGGCTAATTGAGAAAGGGTATTTGGATGTAATATTGAATTATTATTATTATTATTATTATTATTCATTATTTCTAAAGCGCACTGTCACCTTGCAGGCATCCTGGTGCTAACTAACAATAACATTGATTCATAGAAGTATCTAGTTTTTAATATTCTGACATTAATATCAGGATGTAAAAAGACTGTAGACAAAATATTGATATTTAGGTAAGTAATGTCGTTTACAAGAGTATCAGTATTTTAATATAGGTTGCAATAATATCACTGCAAAACATATTGTTTTTTAACTATTTGTATATGTTTTAGATCATATATTTGCATATGTGATATATCGTTTGTATAATTGTAATTTATTTATAATGTTTTTTTAATTGTTAATAGTAATTTATAGTGGCATAGTGGGTTGTGAGGTTTGCAGGGTACAGGGTGGGAAGGTAATTAACTACAATTAACTAATAATTCATTTTAAATTAATATTAATTATGTAATTAATAATTAAATGTGTAAGTTGTGCAATTGTTATATATTTAAAGTGATATTTAGGGTGCGGTTATTTAGTTTGCAGGGGTGTAGTGTGGGAAGTTAAATATGTAATTATCAATTCATTGTTTATTATTAATTAGTTATTTGATAATTATGTAAATTGCATACTAATTTTATTTGAAAGGGATATTTTAGGTGCAGGTTATTTTGTTGGTGTCGGTATAGAGTGGGAAGGTAATTATGTAATAATTAATTAATTATTATTTAATGGGTTATTATTAATTGATAATTAAATGTGTAAATGATTAATCAAATGTTAATTTTTATTACATATATAATGTATTCATATTTATATAAAATGTTTAATAATCATATTTTGAGTTGTGTTTGTCAGGGAATAGGGTGGGAAGTTATTCATTTATAATTAATTCACAACTATTTATTCATTTATTAATTCGTATTTTATATATTGTGTAATATGTTAATTGTATTATTTTTTATTTTAATTATATTAGAATTGTGTGTTGCTTTGCATGTTGGAATTTAATTAAAGGATGAATGTGTTACAAAATGTAAATCTTTAAATAATTACTACATTTTATAATAATTAATTACATTTTTAATTGCTTTTAAAATGTATATTTTTGTATATATATTCACTGAAGCTATCGTTGGAAAATTGGCGATATTGGCAGTTTTCACCAGGTTGAGAATTAGATGATAATTTAAATTCACAGAAAAAAATATAGGTTTAATGAAAATTATAATTAGAAATTAGCATTTAAAATACCTTTGATATTCACTAGTGTCACTGACCATGTCATGAATTATGTAATATGTGATGTCATCAGCAGTGCATTGCGGGGGCGTGAGTTATAGTTAGCTGAACTAACCATAACAGGGAATTTCTATGGTGTTGTACAAGAGACATATCCAACTAAGTATAACGTGCCTGAAACCTATGGTTTTTTCAGTGAATTTCAAAGGTTTTTTAAATGTTAATTTCTAATTATAATGTTCATTAAACTTATGTTTTTTTCAATGTTTTTAAATTATCATCCCATTCTCAACCTGGTGAAAACTGCCAATATCGCCAATTTTCCAGCAATAGCTTCCGCAAAAAATATCGCCACGGATGAGAGCGACAACTAATGCTAATGATATGCCTACTACCCCCGAGGCAGCGCAGAACAGGACAGCGGACCTTACGAAAATGGCACGGCCCCTTGGCACACAATAGCTGAATGTTGGGAGATGTGGCAACCAAGTATGTGTGAAGGAGGCAAGTCACCCATCAATAACAATGCACACAATGCCAAGTGTAGTAGTGATGTGCTGGACAGACCTCACTATGCAGAGCACAGTGTACATACACTGCTGGTGCTTGTAGTGTTTTGGACAGTGGACGCAACCATTTAACCTCAGGCAGTGGGGAAGATCTCGGTCATGTAGCTGTGTCGTCTCCCTCTGTAAGAGGAAGTGGAAGCGGAAGCGGAGTGGACTGGTCCAACATACGCCACTCCAACGTAGGAGTGTGAATAAATAGACCGGGGCTCTGGGTGTGGTTCACTTCTGGGAAGGCCAACGTGTTTACCAGAGCAGCGGCCCTCACCATGCCAAAAGGCCACAACTGTGACCTCTGGCCTCCTCGACACAGGCCCCCTGCGAACCCAGCGGCACAGCACCGCAGAGTTATGTCTGTGCTGACTACTGCCTTTGATCTACACTGCGGACAGCAGGGCTCACAATTCAGATCGAGTCACGATTGCAGATGATGAAGTCCAGTAGGCATCAGACATTGCTACCAGTGTGGCCCGCCCGGACCACGCATCATTGCAGGGTGCGCACATGCTGAGTGCTTCAGATGCCACTAACTCAGTGTACCACAAGTCATCGCACGTAGCCTTTTTAAGGTACAATTCATTAGACAAAAGACATTGCTACCAGCGCGGCCTGCCCGGACCATGCATCATTGTGGGCTGTGCACCGCTGAGTGCTTCAGGTGACATTAACTGGGCAGCTCAACTCAACGCCACATGGCTTTGGGCCCTTGCTGACTGCTGCCTTCGGCCTACACTTTGGTCATCAGGGCTCACATTTAAAATTGACTCTTGATTCATTAATTGCAGAGTCCAGTAGGCAACTAAGTATAACGTCCCTAAAACCTACATGATATCCTTTTAGCATCCTTGCTTCAAGAACTTGTTTTATATCAGTTATAGCTTTAGTACAATGACCAAATTAATCTTGCAAGTCCAAAGGAACACTGAATGGCAATCTACACTGCAGACAGCAGAGCTCACAATTTTGATTCAGTCTTGATTTATTAAGTGCAGACAGAATTGTACTCCATGCCCTCGGATTTTGTCAAGAGGAAGTTACAAAAAGCATTCCTCGATGTCTGTGCTGACTACTGCCTTCTATGTACACTGTGAACAGCAGGGCTCACACTTCAGATGGAGTCAAAATTGCAGATGACGCAGTCCACTAGGCAACAGACATTGCTACCACTGCAGCCCTCCCGGACCACGCGTCATCGCAGGCTGCACACACTGGTTGCTTCAGGTGCCACTAACTCAGTGCACCATAAGTCATTGCCACATAGCCTTATTAAGGCAGTATTTATTAGACAAAAGTTATTGCTCCCAATGTGGCCCGCCCAGACCACACATCATTGCTGGCTGCTTCGGGTGCCACTAACTGTGCAGATCAAGTGAAAACCATGTGACTGTTGGCCCCTGCTGACCGCTGCCTCCGGTCTACACTGTGGTCAGCAGTGCTGACAGATCAGATAGAGTCGCGATTGCAGATGACGCAGTCCAGTAGGCAAGAGACATTGCTACCAGTGTGGCCCTCCCAGACCAGGCATCATCGCTGGCTGGGCACACGCTTAATGCTTCTGACGCCCCTACCTCAGTGCACCACAACTCATGGACACTTTGTGATAGAATCTTTTGTACCTCTACCTTAGTGCAGCACAAGTCATAGACTCTTTATGACTGAATCTCTGAGTGTGATCCGATAATTACTGTTGTACTTGTTGCCAGCACTAACCATTCCCTGAGGGCTAGCTTACACTCACCCCACACGCACCCAGCACAGATGTCACTGGACATGGGACCCTGGTAATAAAAAGGGCCAAGCGCACATGCCCTTACCCAGTTCCACTATCTATCTAACTGTGTCCATGTGTTCATTATGAATGCATGATGCTGCCCCTGGGCCCTAAAATTACATTGTGCTGTGGACAGCGCACGCAACCATGATACCTCTGGCAGTGGGGAAAACTTTTGTTATGTAACTTTGTCTTGGTCATTGTATAAGTACATAGGTAGAGAATGGATCATTAGAGTACTGCAAGGAGAGTGTATAGTGAATTTATAAGTGATTGGGGATTGATTGGATAACTACATATGTTGGCGGAGCCTAACCCCCAAGCATGAGTTTAGCTCTAATTGGCTGCCCTCAATGTGCCAAAAACTGAAATTTGGGCTTTGCATGGCCCTGTATTTCTCCAGCTGCAACACTCCACTGAATGTGGAATAAACATTCATATCCACACAGATATGACATATGCACAATCATTCATGTGTGGAAGTATGGATGATTCCCCTACCTTCCATGTTGGCCATGTTGTGGGACTTGGATCACAGTGTGACACATTGGCGCTTGCGGCTCGCATGGCGGCAACACTACAAAAGAGACACCCGCATCAGTTGATTTCTCATACAGCCCAGGACGGAAGCATGCCCAGAGCTCTGGAGTCATTGTTCACAGCCTCACGCAGGACTAGCATATGAAAGGCCAGCCCACTCCACTTACGCTTACAGGGAGGGACGACAACGCTACATGGCCCAGGTTTTCATTGTAGAGATCTGCTGGTCACAGGTCTAGTTGTCAGCATCCCACAGTCACTCCCTCAAGGCTGGTTTACACCCATACCACACCCATGCAGCACATGTGTCACAGAACATGTGACCCTGCCAATAAAAAGGGCTAGGCACATGTGCTGGAGGCCATTTCCATTCTCCCCCATGACTTAAAGTACACAGAGTTGGTGACAGTGAGGCACTTTGCCCGACACTGGCCTCCCACCACGAGGCCAACCCTTGAGTTCCACTGAGTTAGTGCCACCAGAGCTGAGCGGGTGTGCTGCCTGCGATGATGCGTAGCCTCGATACAGCATCCTGGCAATCAAGACCCGATTTTAATTGGGAGCTCAGCACAAGGGCGGGACAGAGATGAAGGCGTGTGCAGTTGTATGTACTCTACCACTACTGATTCTATACTATGTTTCAGATGAGTGAACTTGAGGGCTGCAGTATGTCCCGGCACGTGGTTGGAGACACACCGGTGGCAAAAAGGTGAGCTGTGAGGGTTTTGTCCACAGTGTCGGCACTCACTCTCACCATCTCCTTCTCTTCCTTCCTCTCTCTCTCTCACTCTCTCTCTCTTCCTCTCTCTCTCACTCTTTCTCTCTTTCTCTCTGTCTTCCTCTCTCACTCTTTCTTTCTTTCTATCTCTCTTCTGCTCTCTCACTCTTCTTCTATTTCTCTCTGTCTCTCTCTCTCCTTTGAGAGAGAGAGGTTCTCTCCTTTGATGGGCGCATGATGCACAATCTTATCTTGCTTTTTGTCTTGCAGGCTGTGATTCACAGATTGTCGACCCCCACTCCCCCGTCACAGGCCTCCCACCATGTGGCGATGCCTTGCGTTCCATTGAGTTATTGCCACGAGAGCTGAGCAGGTGTGCAGCCTGCAATGATGTGTGACCTCGAAACACCATCCTGGTAATCAAGACCCGATTTGTATTGTGAGCTCGGCTGGACAGCGTGTACACCATGGCTGGGGAGTTTTCTTCTGCACGTTGTGGGCCCTCTCTGACATACACTGGTGGCAGAAGGTGAGCAAGGAGGCTTGTTTGTGCAGCGGGGGGCAGTCACCACTGGGCGGTGGGAGTGGATGGTGTGCAGCAGCATGACTGTAATTCCCATTTGTCCAACCTCACATGCTTCTTTTTTATTATAATTGCGCGAGATCAGTCGATTTGTTACATTCTCTCTTTTCCTCTCTCTCTCACTCTTTCTCTCTCTTCCTCACTCTCTCACTGTTTCTTTTTTTCTCTCTCTCTTCCTCTCTCCCACTCTTTCTCTCTGTCCTTTGATGGGCACATGGCGCACAATCTTATCTTGCTTTTTGTCTTGCAGGCTGTGATTCACAGATTGTCGAGGGAAGACATGCCATGTCTGTATCTACTTTTATTTTGCTGTTTTGTTTAAAAAAATGTTTTATATGCAAATCCATAGATGACTGTAATTCCCATTTGTCCAACCTCACATGCATCTTGTTTATTATAATTGTGCGGCATCAGCCGATTTGTTACGTTCCAGATTTTGGAAGGTTGCTGTCACATGTGTTGGTGGGTGGAGATCCGGGAGGGATAGCGGACAAGGGGCTGGTGGTGGGGGGTGTCTGGGCACTGTTGAGTGTCCAAGCTGCATGATTGTTGGCTCCATTGCATCTGTTGTCATTCACGTGTGCCTGTGGGCTGGGCTCCCTTTCATGTTGCAGTTGTAGTCCGACTTTACACCAGGTCAGAGCAGGTGTAAACTTCCTGGTGGTAATGCACCTTATCGCCTGTTTTATATTCTCTTCACCGATCTTGCTGGTAGGTGAGAAAGTTGCAAAGTGGTGTGTTTGCTGCTTTTTACACAGGAACGTCTACTCTGCATCTCATTAGCGAGATTTACAAGGGTCATCTGTGACAATGCTTTTTGAGGCTGCTATCGCTGGTAAACTGGTGATATCGACTGTTTGCACCAGCTTGTGAATGGTGCATTACATTTATCACCATTTTGGCTGCGATAAAGTGCCGTTAACTTGGCGATGTGTCCTTGAGAATATACCCCTCTGTGTTTTAAAGACCTGAGAAGTACTAGAGAGCCACACACCCAGCGCGTTTACACTAGGGGGGCCGAGCTGAGAGTGCGCACCCTTCGTATTCACACTAGGGGGCCATGCTGAGAGCTGCACACCCTTCGTGTTCACACTAGGGGGCTGCTCTAGGGTTCCGACTCCAAACTTTTTTGAAAAATAAAAAGCGTTCACTTTCAATACTTTACATTTGCCTCGGGGACCCCAACCCCCGAGGCATGCCCACATCTACATATATATATTTTTTTTCAAAGTGGAGGGGAGCCGTGTATCCCCCCTCCCAGGCCACTTCTGGCCCCGGGAACCCCATCCCCCAGAACCTGGCCTCTCTGTTGGGGACTGTGGGGTGAGCCCCAATACCCCCTCGGTCCCGCCGGCTCCCCGCCTCCTGCGGGAGCTGCCATTCCTTTTGGGCAACAGGAGCTGCTAACATGCAGCTTCCCTTGCCCAAAAGCAATTCTCCTTTCCTTTATTGAAGCGAGAGGAGGTTTTCCTCTTCTTGCTTCAACAAAGCAAACCAGGGTTTGCTATAACAGGGTGGAAGCCAAGCTCCCGCCCTGTCATAGCAAACTGCAATGTCCCGGGGGTGGACACCCCGGGACACTTCATGAGCCGGCCCTGGACGGTGGCGGTCCCCAGAGTCATTAAGCGCTCCAGGAGGGGGGCTGCGCAGCCCCCCTCCTTCTATTTTCAAAGTCCCAGGTTGGTGGTGGTCCCCGGGGCTGCGGGAGAGTCGTGTGCCCTCCCGCACTTAATTTACATAGCCCCGAAGAGGTGGCGGCATGATTATACCATTGCCTCCGGTACCTGGCCCACCTGGGGGCTCATTTAAATGAAGTGGGGGACCCTCAGCTTAATAAAAAAAATATTTTCATCCCAGTAAGCATTCTGACGTTTATAACTTGTGGGACCCCCTGAGCAGGTCTAGGAGGTCAGGATGTTTCCACCCTGCCCCCTTTTCTTCATTTTTCACTTTCTTTTACTGTTTTCTTGCGACTCGGTTCTACTGAGTCCCAAGATGGTTGCCAACACTGGTTTGGAGTGTTAGCAGCCAGTTCGAATGAAGCATGTGGTCAGCAGGGGTCGCGACCCCACCGCACCCCTAGATATTTTTATTTTTTTGATTTTCTCAGCAACTACTGAATGGATTTGCACCATTTTATGAATGTCGCTTTCTGAAAAAAGAACTACCTTTTTGCCAATTTTGGCGTAATTCCGTTTAGCAGTTCGGGCTGTAGACTTGGCTAAAGTTTCCTATGGGAAATTGATTTTTTTACTTTTTTTTCGAATTTCTCAGCAGCTACTGAATGGATTTACACCATTTAAAAAAAGAACGTTTTCTGAACCAAGCCCTACCTTTTTTACCAACTTTGGTGTAATTCCGTTCAGCAGTTAGGGCTGTAGCCTTGGTTAAATTTCCTAAGGAAATTAACATGGAGAAAACACTTTTTGGGTCCCCCCTTTTTTCTCAGCCCCTCTTGACGAATCACTCTCAAACTTTCAGGATCGGAGCTGACCTGCATAGACCTTTTTTTTTTAGAATTTCTCAAAGATTTGTCAAACGACGCTAAAGTTATTAGCAAATCAAAAAGTGCTTTTCCTATGTAAAATAGGTTGTAACTATAACTACCTACTGGCAACCGCCAGTAGGTTATATGTATATATATATATATATATATATATATGTAAATATATATACATATGTATATCATGTGATCAAGGCTCGAATGAGCAGAAATGTTATGGCGACAGCACCTGAATAAATCGGCATCCGACAATTTGGTGGTCCGTGTTTGTTCTTGCCCAGCGTCTGGGGAAAGTGTCAGCGTGTGGGGAACGGAGTTCTTTATATTACCTACTGGCGGTCGCCAGTAGGTATATATAGTTAGGATTTTTTTGAATAGGGATTTCTGAAAATTCTATGTTGAATAACTTTGGCGTTGATGGACGGAATTGGCTGAAATTTTCAGGAAAATGGCACATTTTGTTTCTGAGCGTCCCCTGAAAGTTTACGGGGGTTTTGTGAAGTGGGGGCCGAGAAAAAAGGGGGGTCCCAAAACGTGTTTTTAACATTGAGTTTTCCATAGGGCGGTTGGACTCACTTTTAGCTCGAACGGCTGAATGGATTTCTATGAAACTTGGCAAAATTGTAGGGACTGGTAGTCCGATGTGCCTTTGCTAGGTCTCATGATATGTGCTCTAGTGGATTTTGAGTAATTTAGGTTCAAAAAAATATATATATATCTGTAAGCGCGCCCCGGTACGCGCACCGGGGAGCGCTCCTGGCGCGTTACGCGACTTGCGCGCGGAAAGCTGATTGGCTCTAAGGGTGTCTGTAAACATTCTAAACAGTCTGGAGCGGCCGCCATCTTGTGTCTTTGTAGGATCGAGACACAAGAGGTGGCCAAAACAAAGGGGGAAATGACCATAAGGGGCAGAGTAGAACCTCCCTGACCCCCTAGGTTTGAAGTGGGGGCTTTAAAAGGGCCCCGCGGGTCCAAAAAAAAAATATATATTTTTTTTTCCGGGGGGAGCGCCCGGTACGCGCATCGGGAAGCGGTCTGGGGAGCGTACTATGTGGAAAAAAGAATCATAGACTTTTCAAATATTGTATGGTTATTGATTGTTCTTTTTGTTATTTTTTTTGTTTTTTTTTATTTAAGTAGCAACATGTAGGTACCAATGCAGAGTCTAAAATTAAATATACACCGTCTCCTTTGTAGATATCTTGCATGTTGTTTCAGAAGTTATTGTGGTATATGGAATTCATACCATAGTCTGTCAGGAAAGCAGAAACAATATGGAGGCAGTAGAGGATAAAGAGATGTTAAATACACATTGGAGATAATATAGTGGGAGAAAGGAAGTAACTATTAGCAAACTTACTATGTAACACAAAAAAGTTGCACAGTATATTTTAAGTCTGACTTTACATTATAATCAATTTGGTACTAGTTTAAGAAATACTTATAAAAATGAATAATGTCTCAAACAATTTTTGAATTATTAAATATAAATTTATTTTTCAGATTCCTTTTCCAAATTTAACAGAACTTCTAATATTTGATTGTCAGAAATTTCCTCATTTTGAATCAGGAAATCTACTGATTGTACACATTGAAGTAGTTCATAGTCCCGTGATTCATCCATGAATTCTTAGTCATTGGGATCAATAACTTTATTATTGTTGCTCTCCAGAACAATTTCGATGGAATTTTTTTGCTCTCCTTCCATTTTTGTGCTGTAATTTGCATTAAAAAAATATATATTAGTAGAGATAGGGCACTGTTGGGTTTAAGTTCAGACAGGTACTTTGTTTTTTTAACAGTGATTTTATCTTTGGGCAGTGTATGGTATCAGACTGGAAGTAGAAATATAGAAAAGTGTATGTGATAAAGCCTAAGTAAATTCATAATTATACCAGAGAAGCCTAACTCAATCCATAATTATACCAGAGAAGCCTATCTCAATCTCTAACTCTTACAGAGGGACAGTATATAACTATCTGAAAACGTTTTTCCAAATTAGCATAACATAGTTCTCCTTTCAAATTTTTAAAATAACATCTCACCTTTCAAAAAGAAGTTTAAGTTGTCAGTGAAAATGCTCTTGAAATGTACTTCAGGAAGTAGTAGTCAAAATGGCTGTGTTTCTCTCTCTTTCTTTATATATATTCAGGTACATAACCAATCAAATGTCATGAAATAATAGTAGAAAATGAAAGTAACATTTTAATTGGTTGTCAATTCTAACACTTCATATGTGTGTTTTTGTCATGTAATTTACCTCAGGATATTTAGTCAGGCCTACAGCATAAATGTCTCAATGGAATTCCATCAAATTTGGGTAAATGGTAGGGACTGCTATGTAGTAGGGCCTATTCTATATTTGATGAAAGTGTCTCCAGTGGTTTTTCTGTAAATTACTTTCCCACCTTTTTTTATCGAGCGCTTACCGGTGCGCGCCCCGGTACGCATACCGGCAGCGTTACGGGAGTCCTCCATTTTGTGTTTCAGTAGAATTGAGACACAAGATGGAGGGCAAACAATGTTCGGAATGGGTAGAAGGGGGCACGGTAGACACTTCCTGACCCTCTAGGTTTTCTGAGGGGGGCTTAGGACGCTCATATAGGCAAAAAAATATATATATATATCGCGTGGAGAGCGCCCGGTACGCGCACCGGTAAGCGTACCGGGGAGCGTACTTTGGTGAAAAATAGTGATTTAGAAAAAGATAAACGTTTAGAATGATCAGAGGTAGGGTATCTCTGAAAAGAGCTATTGGGTTCTGTGGCTGATTTAGGTACGTACAAGTAGGTTCCAATGCACAGTCTTAAATTCAGGAGGAATATTCTATTCCCCTCATCTGAGAAGTGCACACCATCTCCTCTGTAGATGTCTTGCATGTTGTAACGCAAGTTATTGTTGAATATTGAACCCATTCTAAAGTCTCTCATTTAAGCAGAAACATATTTATTCACATGTTTCCGTGCTTTCTCAAATTGTGGACAAAATTGGTTGGACCAGTTCCATTTCTGTCTTTGGCATATATTGGAATATAACAAGGCAGTTTGGGGAAAAAGTGTCATCAATTGATGAAAGGTGTCCTTTAAAAGCATTTCCAGACCAACCCCAGTCATAGTGCCCAAATCATTTCCACCACAGTGCACTATTAAGAGGTCAGGGTTTGGCAGATGCATAAAAAAATTATATTAAAAACATATACAATATATTTTTCGATTAAAAAAAGAATACATTTTACAGCTTTTGATATTTGCTATTAAAAAAACATTGAAATTCAATGAAAAAACCATAGGTTATACACCATATATAGTTAGGAATTACAATTTACAAAACCTTGAAAATTCACTGAAAAAACCATAGGTTATAGACCATATATAGTTAGGGATTAGCATTTACAAAACCTTATTTTACTCACACAAAACCATTGAAATTCACATATATAGTTATTTGCACTAACTATATATCGCGCACCCTCAATCCACTGCTGATAATGTCACATATTATATCATTCATGACATGGTCAGTGACATCACTGATGACATCACTGATGACAACTCAAATGATATCACTGACAATATCACTGATGACATCATTCATGTGATAATACGATGAACCTCTTCAGACTCTAATATAACATTAGATACATTCAGTGTAAACAGACACTCACAGATTGTCACTCATCCATGGAGTTACTCATACACCTAGTCAGTCATGCAAATAATCAATCACACCTCCATTTCCTCAACTATACAGTTATACACACCTTACTTAATCAAACATATTCTAACACATATTTACTCTCTTATACAATCACTGATACAAGTTTTCAATGATCCATGCAGCCACTCACACATTCACTGGCTCTTATACACAGTAATGTATATATGTCAACTCTCACATGTACTGTGTTTTACATATGTACTTACTTTGACATGTAGCACTGAGATATCCATTCACTCACCAATACACCCATGCACACAGTCAACCACCCATACAGCTGTTTCCACATGCAGTTTTGAACCCATACATCTAGTGAATCAACTGTTCACACATCTATGCACAGAGTCACACACCTCCCAGCCACCCACACACACACACTCACTCTCCCATACAAATACTTGGGCAACCAATCAATAACCCATATAGTTACTCATATAGCTACTGATCAACACATGCAGCAGTTTACAGAACAACAGATATAATGATGCACAAATTAAGACAGTTTAGTCACTAACCCATGCACTCAGTGAGACACATTTAATCACTCTCTCATACAGTCAGTCATGCACCTACTAAATCCTTCATCCAGACAGTTATACATCCACTCATTCTTGGATATGTAAGACATATTGTAACTTTACAGAAACATACAGTCATTGGATAATGTCATCAGTGATGTCATTTGAGTTGTCATCAGAGATGTCATCAGTGATGTCACTGACCATGTCATGAATGATGTAATATGTGACATCATCAGCAGTGGATTGCGGGTGCGCGATATATAGTTAGTGCAACTAACTATATATGCGAATTTCAATGGTTTTGTGTGAGTAAAATAAGGTTTTGTAAATGCTAATCCCTAACTATATATGGTCTATAACCTATGGTTTTTTCAGTGAATATATATATATATATATATATATATATATATATATATATATATATATATATATCCTCTCACCAATCTTTTTCGTATAAAAGATACTCGGACACCTTCCTTCTGCAAAAAGTGATTTATTGCGGCAACCGTTTGTTGAGAGGACGTTTTGGAACTTCCGGTGTCCCTGCTCGGACCGCCCGACGACAGCTTCTTTAATTATACCGGAGATCGGTGGGAGAATATATATATATAGTTTTATATTTTTGGTCATTTAATAGAGTTATTAAAATATGGTATTTGTTTGAACTGAAATACTTTTTCTACTGTTACACAGACTAGATGGGAATAGTAAATGTTATCCCTCCTGAGTCCAACGCTTTCCCTAGTATTGCACAGACTGGAATCGGAATAGTGAATTTTATCCCTCCGGCGTCCAACGCTTCCCCTATGGTTGCACAGACTGGAGTTGGAATAGTAACATTTAACCCTCAGGGCTCCAACGCTTTCCCTACTGCTGCACAGATTGGAGTGTGAATGGTATATTTTACCCCTCCGGGGACCAACGGTTTCCCTACTGGTGCACAGAGTGGAATGGGAATAATAACTTAGGTCCCATCTGGAGTCGAACACTTTCACTACTGTTTCTCAGACTGGAATGGGAATAGTAAATTATACCCTTCCGGAGTCCAAAGTTTCTCTACTGTTGCACAGACTAGAGTGGGAATAGTATATTGTACCCCGCAAGAGTCCAACGCTTTCCCTATTGTTGCACAGACTGGATATAGTATGTTTATTTTTTACACAGTTTAATATTTTTTTATTATTGTTTAAATATATGTACTATTATTATTGTTCTGATATTCTTTTTTTTTTTTGATAATCAACTTTATTGAGTTTATACAACATCGAGCAGAATTCATTGGCAGCAGCTCGCAAATCAGAGCTTAAAGTGGGTCTGAATCAATAAGACTTATTGACAGGGGCAGTTCAATCCAGTCCATCAATTCCTCCTGCAGGACAGTGGTAGCAAATCTTAAGACAAGCAGTACAGTTAAACTCATGGCGGGATCAAGTTGAACCATTTCCTCCATATCTTGGGAAACAGCTCTGGAGAGCCTCGGGATGCAAACAGGGCCTCCTCCTGGGTGCCGCACCAATCCATCCCCCTCCTCCACCTCCCAACAGTTGGTGCAACCGCTCGCGACCAGTGTAGCGCTATGTCCCTCTTGGCCACGGCCACTGCTGTCCCAAGTAGGCGCTTATCCATCCTAGAGCCGTCCAGGCCATCAAAGATCCCCAACAGCATGCACAATGGGTCATGAGGAACCTCCCAGCCCAGGGCCTGCGTGAGCTCCCGCTCCACTCCACCCCAGAACCTCGCCAGCACCGGGCAGAGCCACACCATGTGATAGAAGTCGGAAGGGGATGAACCACATCTCAGGCAGTCTGGAGAGGGTCTCAGGCGGGCACGGAAGAGTCGTTCTGGGGTAAGGTAGGCCGCATGGAGGAAGTACATCTGCACCAGGCGCAGTCGGGAGGACGTGGTCAGGGTATGTGGAGACATAAGAGCGTCCCTCCAGTCCGCCTCTTCCAGGGGGCCCACCCAACCCTCCCATCTGGCCCGCAGGTTGTCTAAGGACGCAGGGCTGTTGTTCACTAGAGAACAGTAGATGCGGGATACTCCGCCCTTACCCAGATCCCCTATCATCACTTGAGCTTTGAGCGGGCTGAACTCTGGGAGAGTGACTGGAGAGGGGAGATGTGTGTGAATAGCATGGCGCAGCTGGAGGTATCTAAAATGCTGGGCATGAGGAAGGGCGACGCGCTGCTGTAGTTCGGCAAAGGCACGGATATGGTCTCCCAACCAGACGTCTCCAAGGACTGAGACGCCGATCAGATCCCATCGACAGAAGCTGTTTAAGGATACGATTGACCGTTGAGTCGGAGGCCGGAGACCCTCTCACAGTCCGCAAGGATTTGCAGGCACTTGGGGCCCGAGGTCGCAGGGTCCGCCAGGTAGAGGAGCACATCGTCAGCGTAGAGGGCTATTTTGTCTACGTGGCTCTTGTTCCAGGTCTATTCCTTAACAAGAGGGTCCTTGCGGATGAGCATCGCCAGGGGCTCCATCGCTTGCGCGAACAGGAGTGGGGAGAGGGGACAACCCTGGCGGTGGGAAGGCCTTTGAGAGTGCCCCATTGAACAGCACCCGAGCCCTAGGATTGCCGTAGAGGATCCCGATGTGGCGGCGGAACATCAGGCCAAAGCCCATCACTTCTAGCACGTCCTGCAGGTAGGCCCATCCCACCGTGTTGAAGGCCTTCTCAAAGTCAAGGAAGAGGAGAGCCAGATATGGGGTCTGGCGAGTGCGATGGGCCAGGGCTAAGTGAAGGCGACGGATACAATGATGGGTGCTCCTGGCCAGCATAAAACCACACTGATCCGGCAGGACCAGAGCCTGCAGGAGGGGCTTAAGCCTCTGGGCCAAAATCGTGGCGAAGAGCTTGATCTTGGTATTGATAAGGAAAATTGGACAGTGATCTGCGCAGTTCGAGGAGGGCGGTTGGGTTTTGGGGATGACCATGATCGTGGCCAGATCTGATTCAGGGGGAAAGGAACCATTCTCCACTACATGTCGAAAAAGGCCCAAGAGTTGGAGAGCCAGAATATCATGAAAACGGCATAGTACACCTGCGGGTACCCGTCCGGGCCGGGTGTCTTACCAGGGTGGAGAAGGGGGGCAGCCTCCAAGACCTCGTCGAGGGTGAAGGGCTTCTCTAGGGACTCTGCGGCTTTGGAGGCAAGGGAGGGGAGCCGGGCACCAGCAGTGCTTAGGAGGCTAGTCAGGAGCACGTCTACCGGCCGGGCCGCATAGAGGCGAGTGTAGAAGTCTGTAAAGGTGTCGGCTATGGCCACAGAGGTTACCTGGAGGGTGCCATTCAGTGCAGGGACCTCCGGGATGATGCGGTGGACCCTGGGGTAAGAGACCAAATTATGGAGCAGTTTGCCATTTTTGTCACCCCAGCCATACACCCGCGCCACCGATGACCGCCAGAGCATTTGGGCCGAATCCAGCGAATCTCATATCAGTGCCAACTGCTGGGTAAGGTCATCCCTTCCAGCAGAGGCGTGCTCTGCCTCCAGTCGGGCAGCCTGCGACTCCAACTCCATAAGCCTGGCCACGCGATCCGCTCACTTAACGTGAACCAGCCCCCTCGCCATCCCATGAATCACCGCTTTGCCAGCCTCCCATAGGGTTCCCGGCGAGCGGACCGATCCCTCGTTGACGGAAAAAAGTGAGTCAGCTCTTGTCTCAGCGTGTCCACCAATTCAGGGTCCTGCAGGAACCAGGCGTTGAGGCGCCAGACTGCTCGCGGTCCTTTTGGGGCATAGCCAAGTCGGAGGGAGACGGGGGAGTGGTCGGACAGCCCCCTGGGCATGATCAATGCTGCAGAGACCAGAGGGCAATCAGTGGCCAGGAGCAGGAGGAGGTCAATGTGAGAGTGGGTATGTGGGAGGCCGACGTATGGGTATATTGGGCTTTGCGGGGGTTCCAGACCCGCCACACTTCGCAAAGTCCCAGGGCCGAGCCCAACCCGATAGAGCTACTGCGGAGGACACCCGGGCTGCCGACGGGGTTCTGGTCGTGTCCCATTGGGGCTGCATGACGGCGTTAAAATCACCACCGACTACCGTAAGGCCGTGTGGGAAGGAGGAAAGCACCTGTGTGAGGCATCGAAGCATCGGGGACAGGAGGGCGGGCGGGACGTAGAGATTCAGGATATTCAGAGGGCAGCCCTCCATCACGCCCGATATCGCTACGTATCGCCCCTGTGGGTCAGCATACACCTTGACCAGGGTGAAAGGGAGACCTCTCCTGAACAGAATTGCCACCCCCCCGGGATCCGTGCAGAAACCCAGAGTGCCAAACTGTTGCAAAGCCGTAGTGGGCCAAGAAATTGCATTGCTTTCCTAGGAGGTGGGTTTCTTGGAGAAGAAGGATGTCAGCCGCGTGGCGGTGTGCCGCTCGGATAACAGCTGCGCACTTAATACGGTCAAGGAGATCATTAACGTTCCAGGAGAGAACGTGGAGGGGCCTAGTCAGTGTGTATGCCATTAGGTGAGGGGGGGATGTAGGGGTGCAGGGGAGACATGGGGGGCTGACCCTGAGGGGGAGGGCCGGGTGTGCCGCACCGAGGCAGAGGGAGATCAGCATGGCCGGACAATAGAGCAGGGGCACCAGGGGTCCAGGCAGAGAGTGGGGGGAGAGGGGGCGTCCGCCTGCGGCCGCCCCCTATGACAGTCCATAGCGAGAGGCCCCCGGTCGACGGCCGCCCCTCCTACGGGAACTGGTCCGCCGCCGCCGTGGATGCCCCCCCCGGTCCAGGCAGCGTGCAGACCCTCAGACAGGGGACAGAGCCTGCCCAGGCAGACGGAGACGCTCCTCTGTGAGCCAGGTCCACGCCGCCTGCGGGCTGTCAAAGAAGAAGGTCTTGTCTTGAAAGAGGACTTTAGGGCGGGCCGGGAAGAGGAGACCATAGCGCTGCCCCAGTGCCCTGAGCTTTTGCCTGACCACATCGTAGGATCTTCGTTGGGATTGGACCTCCCTGGAGTAGTTCGGAAAGATCATTATTTTAGAGTTCTGGAAGTGCAGGGGCCCCTGGTCCCTGGCGGCCCTCAAGATGGCGTCTCAGTCCCGGAAGTTGAAGAAATGGAGGATGAAAGGGCGGGCAGGGGCTCCAGGGGCCGGCTTAGGCGCCAGGGAACGGTGGGCCTGTTCTTTCGTGAACCAGGGGGAGAGCTTCTCCACAGGCATCCACGAACGGATCCAGGTTTCGAGGAAGATGGCAGCGGGGCCCGTCTCCGCTCCCTCCGGAAATCCCAGAAAACGCAGGTTGTTCCTGCGAGCCCGGTTTTCGGCATCCTCCGCCCTGTGGTGAAGTTCCGACGTCATCGTTTGAAGGCGGGCCACCTGGGTCTTCAGGGTGGTCAGATCATCTCCCGCCGTGGAAATCCGAGATTCTGCTTCGGTGATATGCGCCGTGGCGTTGCGGAGGTGTTGCTGAATGAGGGCCATGTCCACCCTCACTTCTTTGATCTTAGTTTCAACAGAGGCCTGGGAAGTGCTGATCGCTTGGAGGATTGTGGACAAGTCCCCCCTCCCAGCCCCAGCCGGGGACGAGGGGCCAGCATAGGAGTTGTGATCTTGGAGGAAGCAGTACTGGTGGTCAACAGGCTCAAACAGTCATCCAGGGGGCAGAGCGGGGCTCAAACAGTACGGTCCGCAGGTTTCGTCACCAGTCGCGGGCCCCCGTCGCCAAAGCCCTGGAGATGTAGCAGTAGGGGGTCAGAGGCAACGGTAGGAAGCGGGCTAGGTGGTCGCAGGCCTCCAGGTCCGTGGGGAGTCGGTCCTGGGGGCAGGCGTCCGACCGGTTTGACACACAAAGTCCAGTGGATTGGAGCGGGGGCCGACAGTGCAGTCTGCGGGCTCCGACAACCCCACCAGTCCCCGCACCACCAGGGCCTCGATGAGGGAGCAGTGACAGTGAGGATCAGCAAGAGTAGTGGTAGGTGACCAGGATGTTCACGGCCTCCCAGCTCGTGGGGCGCGATTCCGGAGTGCAGGCGCCCAGCCGAGCCGGTGCCCCAATCAGGTTACACCCCCGGGGTTCTCAGTGCATTGGGGGAGGGACCGGGAGTAGGTGATAGGCAGTAGGCAGGCAGAGGGGGCCGGTCAGTAGTCGGGGCGGGGGGCAATCTCTGCCAGTGCATCCAGGCCCAACCACCGGGGAGCCCTCCGTCTCGCCCCGGGCCTCTCCTCACCTCTACGGGATGTTAGGTAACCCCTGGCCTGCTCGGGTCGCTGGGCAGGATCCACGGATGTGGTACTGGCTCGACCGCCTCCGGATCGACCTCACAAGGTTCTGCAGTGTCTCAGCGGCCCACACGGGGCACCCTCGGGGGGCCCCACTGCAGGTGGCGTGTCCAGGGTCTCCCGTCCTCCAGGCCTCCCCAGGCAGTACACCGGCAAGGCCCCAGGGTGCCCCTCGCCTCCAGGGCAGGCCTACCTCCTCACCGCCAGACCCGCGGCAGCCCCGGATGGCAGCAGGCTGTGAGAGCAGGGTTGGACGCTCCGTCCCAGGACCGGGCAGGGTAGCACGGCAGTCTCAGGAGGGCTCGTGGTCGAGGGGGTGGTCTGCGGTAGGCAGCGAGTCACTGGAAAGGTCCGCTCACCCGGTGGGGGTGGAGAGCCCGCCCGGCAGCCTGAAGGTTAAAGCCGCGGCGCCCGAGGCCGATTGTCTCGCGGCTCAGCTATGGGCCACCATCCTTCGGACCTCGTGGCCGGGGAGGATCGCGCCCTCGATTATGCTGCCAGACCTCTGGGAGTCCTCCAATGCCCCCGGTGAGTGTGGGGTGGTCAGGGGAATGCTGGGTGTTGCTCCAAGTTCTGGTGAGCGGCCTATGGCTCCCCCGGCAGGGGTGGATAGCCCGCCCGGCAGCCTGTAAGTCTCAGCCGCGGCTCCCTACGGCTGGTCGTCTAGTCACTCAGCTGGGGGCCGCCATCTTGTGGACCTCGCGGCCAGGAAGGATCGCGCCGCTGCCTATGCTGCCCAACCTCTGAGAAGCCCCCAACGCCACCTGTGAGTGCGGGGCAGTCAGGGAAGTGTTGGAACCCAGGAGCCGTCCATCGATGGATGCTTCTGCAGGCGGATGCTGGGCGGATGACGGATGGGGGGTCAGAGCACTCTTAGAGTGCGACCGCCATCTTGACGCCTCAGGCCACGCCCCCTGTTCTGATATTCCTATTTCATTTTATATTATATGTATATAGATATATGTGGATAATTGTTTCTTTTTTATGAATATTTTTAGTAAATGTGATTTTAATGTTTTCATTTCCTAATTTGTAAATGTTGTATGTATGTGTGTATATATATATATATATATATATATATATATATATATATATATATATATATATATATATATATATATATATATATCCAACAAACAGGAAAGCACAATTGAGAAAGGCCTCTGGAAGCTTCAATAAAAGTTCATTTATTATGCACTCGAAAACTTGCCAGCATTCCAAACAAAGGCAACAGGCTTCTCTGTTTAAATTGCTTTGCCAGACGCGTTTCAGGAAATCCATTCCTTTCATCAGTGGCAGGGAAAATAGTGAAGGCGTCGCTTTCAGCTTTCAATTTACAACACCTGCTCATATGGGCGTGACACTCCAAATGCCTCATGGTGTTTGTAGTTCATTTTATCCAAGTGGATGCGATGCTCAGTCACTAAAAATAAAATTCAACTGTTTAGCCCCAGTGGGTAGATGCACTGTGTCCCATGCAAACACCATGAGGCATTTGGAGTGTCACGCCCATATGAGCAGGTGTTGTAAATTGAAAGCTGAAAGCGACGCCTTCACTATTTTCCCTGCCACTGATAAAAGGAATGGATTTCCTGAAACGCGTCTGGCAAAGCAATTTAAACAGAGAAGCCTGTTGCCTTTGTTTGGAATGCTGGCAAGTTTTCGAGTGCATAATAAATGAACTTTTATTGAAGCTTCCAGAGGCCTTTCTCAATTGTGCTTTCCTGTTTGTTGGATTTATGGGGCCTTGCACGCCTAACGAGGAAGGCTCACTGTTATGATGCAGGTCAGTTCAAGCTGAAATCAGGAGCTTGAAATTTTCGGAAGGAAGCATTGTGGGCTGCAATTCAGGACTGGAGTCTGCAACAAGTTCGCACTTAAAACTGTAAAGCAGGGCAGCCCAAGCATGGGACACAGTGCATCTACCCACTGGGGCTAAACAGTTGAATTTTATTTTTAGTGACTGAGCATCGCATCCACTTGGATAAAATGAACTACAAACACCATGAGGCATTTGGAGTGTCACGCCCATATGAGCAGGTGTTGTAAATTGAAAGCTGAAAGCGACGCCTTCACTATTTTCCCTGCCACTGATGAAAGGAATGGATTTCCTGAAACGCGTCTGGCAAAGCAATTTAAACAGAGAAGCCTGTTGCCTTTGTTTGGAATGCTGGCAAGTTTTCGAGTGCATAATAAATGAACTTTTATTGAAGCTTCCAGAGGCCTTTCTCAAGTGTGCTTTCCTGTTTGTTGGATATATATATATATATATATATATATATATATATATATATTCACTGAAAAAACCATAGGTTTTAGGCCATATATAGTTAGGGATTAGCATTTACAAAACCTTAATTTACTCGCACAAAACCATTGAAATTCGCATATGTAGTTAGATGCAATAACTATATATCGCGCACCCGCAATCCACTGCTGATGATGTCACATATTACATCATTCATGACATGGCCAGTGACATCACTGATGACATCACTGATGACATCATCCAGTGACTGTATGTTTCTGTAAAGTTAAAATATGTCTTACATATTGAAGAATGAGTGGATGTATAAGTGTCTGGATGAAGGATTTAGTAGGTGCATGACTGACTGTATGTGTTGCGTGCTTATCTAGGTTCCTGATCGATACTGTGACCTTATGCCCCTATTCGGCTATAAATCCATTTATTCCCTATATTGGCATAACCGTTCAAGTGCGATTTTCTGAAAAGTCATCTCTGGCCTCACACGAACAGAGCCACATTCCAGCATGACTCTCTGCTACTTCCTTTGCGACCAATTAGTGCAATGACAGAGCAGCAGTCACTATCTGATATTCCTAGATAACACTCCGAGTTCTTCAACAAGATAAAAACTTAGCAAACCTGGAAATCCCCGCTTGCTATGTTTTGATTAGTAATGGAACTCTAATGAGCAACTGATAACTTTCACTTCCTAGTGACATCTTTAATTGACGTCTTATGTCCAGCAAACTTGCGTCAAACCCGGCACCTGTCAGGTATAAATATTACCAACGTTGCCTTAAGCAATGAGCTACTGTTGCTGATGCCAGCTGCCTGCGTGACCCTGTGTTGGTAAATCTAGCACTCTGTCGCTGCAGCCTGCTATCCTGTGGTGGTGAAGCTGCTGATTACCATTATCGCCGCTAAAGCGCGACCTATGGTGCAGTACGCTTGAGGAGCCGAGCAGCCGTCCTCTGCGAAGACATCCAGCCCAGCTGCCCGCGGACGCTGTCCCCCGCCTCCTTCCTCGACGCGCTGAGAGAAGCCGCTGCCTTTCTCGTGCAGAGAAATCCAGTCCCGGCGCTTCCGGTTTACCCTCGCGGGTGACTGGGATATCGAGAGAGACCCCTGAAGGAGATACCAATCCTCCATCATTCTATTCAGAGGTATGGTGTTGACTAAACCCTTAGACGAGAATTCTTGAAACAAACCTTGGCAAAACCAACTTAACTTAAGCTACTTACTTACTCCCCTTTTCACGTGTTAGGCTTAGGTCAGGCACACTGGGGTAGGCTTAGTTAGAAGCACCAGTTGAGTATGTTAGCCTAATGTATATATGACTGTATATATGTTTTATTACTTTTAAACCATTGTATGGCTAAGAAACCATATCAATGCTTTTACAGTTCTATTTCGCAATACTTATCTTACTGTACGTACTTTTTATAATAACAGTTGTTGCAATTGTGGCAATACATTTCTCTTGTACGAGAAGAAAGACTGTTCAATAAATGTTAACCTTTATTGATACACGCCCGTCTCTCTATTCTCTACATCTCGTGAAAGTAAACTGCACTAGACTGACTGAGTGAAATACATGTCTATTGTTTCACACGACCCTAGAGATTGACTCTTGATCTGAGGAGCAAAGTTGTCATGTTGCACGGTTGTTGGAAAACTGAATCCCTTCTTGTCTGTGCCAAGGAAGCTGATCACTTCCTATGCAGAGAAGAAAGTTTCCAGTGACCTCTGAGCTAATTGGTAACACAACCCAATTAAGTTTAGCATAGTCAGTGGAGGCCTGGAATATCCGCAGTTCCACGTCGATACTACTGTTTATGTTATTCCAATGCGCAGGGCCTAGTGGGAAACTAGGAACTACACTACATGGCGCCCAACGTTTTGGTAAGGCGATAAACTAACGCAAGACTTATAGAGTAACTCAGTCGTGCATATTTCACACCCCTTTCTCCCGTAAAAACTCCAATAGACGTCTGGAGTGGGTGAAAGGTTAAAATCCGCCCGACCTTAGTAGGAAGAGATTCCTATGTAAAGCTCTGGTTTATTCAACGTTGAAGGATACAGTGTTCCAAAATATTGTGCACCTAATCTTTGTCTCCTTGGATACCTACTCTGAAAAGCCTGCATTTTTTAAATGACAGACAGTGAAGAAGAAAGGGAAGCAGTTAGACTGGCATCCCAGCTAATGGAGGAAGACACGAGTCTCCTACAAGCAGACCCGGATGCTATTATCATCCCGGTCCACTTAAGAAGAGCTATAACGTTAAAACTTATAGATAACGGACTGACACCACAAGGTGGTACAGTAGTTTTCGTGATAGAGGCTCACGAGTATCGGCAGACAGAGGTATTCTATTCATGGATAAACTTTCCAGCAGCAAACACTGCAACACAAGAGTTTCACTATTACAAAATAGAGAAACCTCCGGAAGAGTACGCTCCTTTCGAGGAGATTGAAATTCCACTTAAATTTCAAGAGCACCTGCTCTGGTTTAATGGCGCCCTAAAACATAATGATCACATAACCAGGCTCGGTCCACTAGGTAGACCAGGAGCAACGTGGCCGGTTCTAGCCAGCTACACACCACATCCTGACATTGTAAAAATGTCTAGAGAAGAGCTGTTAGTACAGCTAAACACATTAATAAAAATACATAGGCAATTAGTCCAATATGTAATGCGGACTGCAACAGTCCAGCCAGCTGTTAATTCACACCAGCTGACCCCTCATCAGGGGAACACAAATAAAATTACACCACAGAACATACAGTCATGTCTTGGTAAAACACCCGTAAAACGGGAACAAATTCCTTTCTGGTTAGCACAGAAAATCACTCAAATAGAGGCAGTATTTCCTGATACTACCCCTATTGAGAAACACAGAATCTTGACCATCTGCCTTCCTATGGGAATCGCACCACACATGGAGGACTGTGACACTTGGGGTACAGTCTTTGCTTCCATTTACACAAAAACACACGGTGTTCCGTCTATGGCGGTAATACCAGAAGTGCTAAAACAGATTCAAAATGAATTCGGTCCAGAGCCCGCTTTAAATCTAGGTATGAAATTACTGAAAGACTTCAAGCAGGTCTCGGCTATATTATTAGCCAACATAAAAGGAGAAGCAGCATCTGTGGCGATTCGCCAGAAGGTGAGGGAAACAGATATAAAATATCCTGTTGAGCTTGCAAAAATCATAGAAAAGTGCTATGAAGAATTAGGTAGAGACAGCTTGGGTGGGAAACCAGTAAAACCCCAACTGCTCGAAAGCCCTAAAAAATTATTTATTAAAAATAATTTAAACACTCCTAAAAAGAGCTGGGATGGAAATAAACAATCCACTCCCAAGGAAAAAGTTTTCCAGTCCAGAGGAAGGTCTCCTCGACGGAGAGAAAGAACTCCGACTCGAGAACGCCAGTCTCCCCAACGGGAGCCCTCTGAGAAAAGATATAACCTTAGAAATAGGGATAATATAAAAAAAACCTGACAGATATCAAAGTATTGATACACGTCCCTCTCGATCTCTTCCACAGAATTCGGAAAGAAGAGGACGGTCAGACCCAGGAGAGCACACCAAGTCCAAAGACAAGGAATCTGCTCAAAATAAGAAATCTCAATTTCAGAAAAAGAAGGTAGCCAGTATTAGAGTAATCAACCATGCCGAGAATACTGGGGACACAGTTGAAAAACGGGGAGTGGGCATTGACAATGTTGGACAGTGCAGCAGAAATCAGTATAGCGCGCAAGAACTTGATGAGTCATCTGGAGACAGTGGACACGAATGAATACATTCAGGTCGAAACTGCCGACGCCAGACTTAGCGAGCCCCATAAAATATACGAAATAACATTGCGTATAGAGGGTGATAAGACTAGGAAAATTAAGGGTCTATTTTGGGATAGGCTCTCAAAAGGCTATGATATTCTGTTAGCTGAAAAAGATTGGCCCCCGGAGTTTGTCAGGGAGTGCCCTCGTGGCGAAGAAGTGATTATGCCTGCCTTCTCGAACCACATTCCGATTCACAAAAAATATACATATGCAAGGAAATGGGCAGTAGCCCAGGCACCAGCATTGTATAAAAATCATGTAGGATGGGATGAGGAGTCTCCTTCTCACAAAATCCAATTAAAAAATGAACCAACTGCCCAACGGCAGTATCCCATAAAGCAAGAAGCTAAAAAACAAGTCAGGGAGATCTTAGATCAACTTGAGTACCAGGGGGTGATTGAAACATGCACCTCTCAAATGAACAATCCTTTGTTTCCTGTCTCCAAGCCAGACAATTCATATCGTCTAGTTTTGGACTACAGACATCTTAATACATGTTGCAAAACTTTTGCAGTACAAAACTCGCATAGTGCAGCCCTAATGAATAACATAGTTAGGAAAAAATACAAAACGACATTAGACATATCTAATGGCTTCTTTTGTCAAAACATTGCACCAGAAAGCAGATATTTGACCGCTTTCTCCGCATTTGGATCGCATAAAAAATTCTGTCGACTCCCACAGGGGTTCAAGAACAGCCCAGGACTATTCTCAGCTAGGGTAACAGAGTTACTACAAATATATGATGATGAGGCATTATCTTACGTAGATGATATCTATCTCACAGACGACGACTTGGATACTCACTTGAAAAGAGTGAACACCATTATACTTGGGTTCGCAGCAGAGGGTTACAAATTCAACTTTAAAAAGTCTCGAATTGCCCATCTGACAGTACTATTTTTAGGGTACGAATTATCAAGTGAAGGGAAAAGCCTAGCGGACAACTTCTTAGAGAAGTGCGCTGTACTCCAAGCTCCAAAAACGCTGAAGAATTTACAATCCATTCTAGGTTTTCTGAATTTCGGAAGAACTTACATTCTAAATTACGCAGAGAGGGTTAAACCTCTCTACGAACTAATAAAACCTGATTTCAAACAAATCAATTGGACTCAAAAACACACAGAAATTTTGAGATCACTGCAAACAGACATGTTAGCAAAAACAAAATTAGATACACGTGACAACACGATCGATCTTGTAATCCGAGTCATCCCAGGAAGATGCGGATTCACGTACCTAACCTCTAATGAGGGAGAAAAGGTACCCATTTCAATTAAATCTCACTTGTACACACAAGCAGAAAAAGCATTCAGTCACACAGAAAGAACTGAGAACGCAGTGCAAATCGCATTAGCAAATGAACGAGAACTAGCACACGGCAAACGGATTAATATCCTTACAGCGGAATCCGCCTTCGAAGCGCTATTCAGCCCAGTAAATCTGCCTACAGTGTCACTGGATCCGAAATGGATACAGGGTATAGATTCTCTAGGAGCGGAAGATGTGAAATACTATTTCGCCCCGCAATACGAAGAACTGAATGACTTAGAATATGAAGAAGAATATCCTCTGCCAATCGAAATTCTGCCTCTTCCACTATACGCCTGTATAATCTATACAGATAGCTTTGTACAGCATTTTAACGTAGAGAGAAAATCCTACGATGCAGCATGTGCGATCATTAAATGTCGTTGGCTGTGCGGTAAAATCAAACCGAAAATAACAAAAACTGAATCAGTGAAGTACTGTTCGGTTCAAAGAACTGAAATCAGATGTTTAAAGATGGCGCTCGAAAATGCAGAACGCGAATTCCCCACACTTATAGTGTGCGATTCTCATTTTTGCGTCAATTCTTACAATAACAAACTGCAGAGTTGGATCGAAAACGACTACAAAGATGACACAGGTGCCACAATAAAGCATAAAAAGCTCTGGAACGAGGTAGCTCTTTTACACAAAGAACTACAAAAGACTCACGTGATTCACGCACAGAGTCTTCAACGTGATGGCGTTCACGTTGCAGGGAATTCATTGGCTAATACAGCCAAAGCGGAAGCAACTAAACCGGCTTCCGTAGCCACAAAAAAGCGTACAGATAAATACATAGACGGGGAAACCATGCTGGCAGTAAAAACGACCGTAAAAGGCGACTGTGCAGCACTACCCGTAAACTATCCACTCAATTATGCATACATAATCGATGCAAACTCCGTTCCTTTTGCTCGAATCCCTGGAGTGGGGGATAGAGTAATTCCAAACATGAACAGGAGAATATTTTTAATAGCAGACGCACATATGGGTTTGGGTCTAAGGCACAGAGAGATCAAGGAATCACTGACTGAATTGCAATCAGTATTCTGGTGGCCGGGAATGAGTGTGGAACACCAAATATATGCAAACAACTGTGAAAACTGCAATAGGGATCGCAGTAGCGAACCTTGCTACCGGCTACCAGTCAGAAAGAGCGTAACGCTGCCTGCACCCCAACCCGCGTCCTATTAATTAGTTAAGACGAAAAGCACTTTAAAAATGAGGCCTCCAGCACTCGGCTGACGCCTAGAACTGTTATAAAAGATTTGCGAGTCTTTATCGGCACATACGCAATTACCACGTTCCATTCTGACCAGGGTCCTGCTTTTAGCTCTCGAGCTTATAAGGAGGCCATGGCCAGCATGGGAATTGGGTTGCGGTATTCTTGTCCGTCGCATCCCGAAGGGAATAGTGTGGTAGAAAGAAAAAACCGTGACATAAAGCAATCTATAACAGCGAAGGTATTAGGTTCAGGTGCTGGGTGGGTCAAACATTTAATAAGTGTCCAGACTAGTCTTAACAACATGCCAAGAAATTCTCTAAAAGGTTTCAGCCCATACGAACTATTGTTCAGAATTAGAATGCGCGTTCAGGACCTCGATAGTCAGATGTCAGTGGTACAAGAAGAAACAACGCAGTTTGATGTAAAAGACCGTTTGGCTGTTTTACAGGAACTGAATGAAACAAGAAAATCATTAAGCAACATAAAGTTAAAGCAACAGCCAAGTACCACTGACGAGGCACCACCCGCAACAGCCCCAGCAAGGCCTGTCTGGATTCCAAAGATTGGGGATCTAGTCAGAGAAAAGATCTCGGTTAAGAAGGAATTTGGGCCTTCTTACAGAAAAGCAGTACCTGTCTTAGCAGTCACCGGAACAAGATCAGTTGTGCTACCGCCCCTTGCTGGTAAAAAGGAGAACAGAGTCGTGTCTATCGATCTGGTAAAACCACAAGCATGTGGCCTATAATCAACAGTAGGCCCAGTGGACTCCCAAGAAACAACAGAATACCCAAACTTGCAACAATCCAAGAGGTTCAAACTGAAAGACTAATCACATGCGATCAGCCTGCAGTGCACAATGAAGGACTATGCAATAATGCCATGGAACTCGTGCCTCTTGAAACACAGATTGAAACAGTTCGTCAAGAAACACCAGTCTACAATGATGTGGCATCAGAAAGTGCTACCGAGAGACAGATTGAAAGAACAATCCCATCAATTGACAGAACTGCCTCTGGTTATTTCATCAACTTCGACAACTTCTCTGAAGATTTAAACGACCCCGAAGTGATGCCAGAAACAAAAAAGTATTCTAAAGAAAATACAACAGGACTCCTTCAACAAATCAAAGAACTATATCTGGATTCACCGTTGATTGAGCATTGGATTATCTCAGGGGTATTCATACTCCTACTTTGCCTAATTGTAGTTTTAATTTTAGGAAAGTTCATTACAATTGAATGGACACAGCAAGTCAGAACATCAACCTAGTCCTGAAACCACACAGATCATCCCACGTGAAGAAAAGAGAACTGTCAACAGTAAATGTCACAGCAATTCCAATACCTGGTGGGGTAGTATGGGAGAAAACAGACTATGAGATCTATGGTCCGGTCGAAATCCTGAAGTATCCTCATCAACTGAAGGTTTCCTTAAGTGACTTTGTTACACCTAGTACATTCTCTGATGATTGGGACTTTAACAGTATTAATGACATGATGTCTGATTTAGTAATGTCAGCTAGATTCACAGATCATGATTATCTACAAGGTTCATCTAGTTATGAGCAGTTATTCTGTTACACCCACTATGGGGATCATTACTTGCATAAATCTGCACAGCCTAGAAATGTTTTTATGTATAATCAATGGGAACATTGTTCTACACCACCTAAAAGCAGTTCTAAAGCATTTTTTGAGAAATTTAAATACTTCTCAGGGTTTAACACAAGTGATGCAGAAACGTTTTTTTACAAACTGTTAGATAAAACAGGAATGAAAACAATGCTGAGAAATTCTAAATTGATATATTCAGAAGCATTTTATGACAAAATGATGACATTTGGTTTTGATTATTGGAAAAATAATATTGAAACGAAAACAATTTGGGGTACAAAAGATTGGCAGGTGCAAGGCATTGAAGCACTATTTAGAACCTGCATGATACCAGAACAAATGTTGTTTTTAAATGACACAATACACCAAACATCTTGTCTTGGCCTAGCTAAGAACAAAGACCTTAAAACACCGTCTATTCCAAAGCCAATAGCTGAGAATAGAACCACAGATATTGAGTTAGACGTGTCACAAATTTTACATTTCAACAGAACACATCCTGATTGGAAAAAATGGTTAATCTGGCCTACAGACACGAATAGCTGTCAAGATAGATTCCTGAACAAAACACAGGGTTTAAAAATGACCAGATTAGACTCAAGATATTCCCAGAGACAACATCCAGGGATTATAACAACATACAGTGTAGGGAAACTCTGCCTAGAATGGCTAACCTCGTCCACACTGGCTGAAATTAAGCAACACTTGTCTTTATTAAAAGATGGTGCTGATTTGCGCGATTTCATTCTTGGACCACGCAAACAGCGTCAAAAGCGTTTCATAGCGACCAGCATCTATGCTGCTTACAACGAGGCTTGGAAAGTAAAGCAAATTGAAACTGCTGAGAAAATACGAGAAATTGATCGTATTAATTTGGAGAAATCACTTTCTGTGGTAGACAATGGGTTAACGACTCTGTCTTCCAGAATATATTCGTTGGACAATATTGTATCCTCTGCCTTTGATGTGATAGACAGAGATTTGCTTATGTTACAACATGGCCAATCTCAATTACGCTCTATTATAGAATTAGGCTGGACGCTGCAAAATCTTCGTTCAGGCTATGTGCCTTGGCGTTTAATCAAAACAACATCATTATTTTCCAGTTTTAACCTTACTGATAAACAGATCAGTTTGGCACAGAAAGGAGCAGACTATACAATCCTGAGCATCGAAAAACTCGAGCGATTACCATTGACAATGTCAGAGAGTCCTGTCATTGAATGGATAATACACGGAATTATCACAATTCCGATAACAACTTTCCGATTTAAAAAGTGCCTTGAATACATACCTGCTGGCCAATATGAACAATTGGGTAAAGGATATGTAAAATCTATATGGAAATTACCATATACTCATTCTTGCTATAGTGACAGCGACAAAAATGTATTTCTTAGTGGTGAGAACTGTAAACATTCACTAAGCGGTATACTTTTGTGTCAGGGTATTAATTTACACGGAGCATGTGATGGAAATTCAAACAACCTTTCATGCCACCAGCTTGTCACACCTGCAACTCAGATAGAGCCCTTCTTTATGCAACTCGCAAACGGGAGTTACATTCTTAGAACGGATCACAGATGTTGTGGCCTGACGCCAGGAAAAAGTTATCTAATAGAAGTAACGTCCATGGTCAAATGTTGTATGCAAGCATTGTTCCCGAGCGGGCCTCCAGACATAGTGACTCCCCTCTGGCCTCGTCTGAATCTCTATTCTATACGAATTGATACATTAAGCAAAATGAAATCTGTACTTTTACAGACAACAGTGCCTATAACGTCATCTAAAGAGACGTATGATCTTCTAGTCGCAAGGACGGCTACTGAAGTCCATGACCTTTTAGCAACAAATTGCCCCGTGCATTTCGTAGAAATGTTTAGCCAACTCCTTAACATGTCTAGTGCAACAAGCATCCCAGGCATATTTAAGACAGTCTTTACGGGACTGCTAACACCCTTCCAGGCAATTTTGGGAATCTTTCCTAATTTTGTGCACTCCATTTTTGGCGGTATTCCACTGTTTTTGGGACTCGTCGCAGGGATTCTATTTTTGACCATCCTGCTTCGTTATGGCAAGCCTCGGCTCAGACATAGCTCCCATGGGAATGGAAGAGACAATCCTAGCAATGCGCTACAGGGACAGGATAACTAACGTCCTCGGATTGGCCAGGCTGAGAGATCTAAACATGACCTGGTTCCTTTCATTCAGACCGATATGGCAAAATTGCATTTTACCTGTGCTACGGTGTATGCTTTGCGGAGATGAATGCGTGTTGGACATCTGTCTTTCACTTCCATCAGCAGTACCAATGGACGTCGATACTTTGCTCAGTCCAATAACGGCTCACGCATTGTGTTGTCCCCAGCGGCTACCAATCCTGATGACGGCATTTGTGGAGACTCCTGTACTACGACTAGGTGGTATCAGTGGAGCGAGTGACAAAAGCAGCATCACCCAGGTACAGCCATCTGTGAGCATTGCTGGTCCTGCCTTCGATGACAGCAATCATTCTCACACCTGCCAAGTTACAGCGCTATCTAATTTGGTTGAACTATCACCTGATTTTGTAGACCAATTCTTTGCGACACTGTCTGATACGATGTTCTCACCCATAGAGAAACAATAACTTTTAAGAAGCTTTCCGACACACAGCGTTCCCATGAACTCTGAATTCGGCCTTCAGTTTTGATCAACAAAAAACTGCCAAGAGCTTTGGAAGTCTATTTTCTTTGAATTGGACAATTTTTTCTAAAAATTGACCCTTTTTGGCACGAACAATTCTTTGCTTAACGTAAAAACTATTCTTAGAGAACAGAAGCTTCACACTTCTATTTCTAAACACATCTAGAGACATAACAACATAACACCAGCCTCTAGCACACATGTTATTACAATGCATTTTTATGTGATGATTTATCTCGCATTTCTTCTGTCAGAGATACTTCATGTGTAATTCTTTATGCAGAATCGTTCATTGATTTCATATGCAATACTTTTTGAATGATTACTATGCTTTTAAAAAAAAAAACCGTACAGTACCTAAATTCCATGTATTACAAGTACGCCTATTTCGAATGCATTTATGTATTTTGGGGTGGGCAATGTTACACATGCATCTAATTGCTTAGTTTTAGTAATTTTGATGGACATTAACCCGTGGAGTGGGTGTTGCGTGCTTATCTAGGTTCCTGATCGATACTGTGACCTTATGCCCCTATTCGGCTATAAATCCATTTATTCCCTATATTGGCATAACCGTTCAAGTGCGATTTTCTGAAAAGTCATCTCTGGCCTCACACGAACAGAGCCACATTCCAGCATGACTCTCTGCTACTTCCTTTGCGACCAATTAGTGCAATGACAGAGCAGCAGTCACTATCTGATATTCCTAGATAACACTCCGAGTTCTTCAACAAGATAAAAACTTAGCAAACCTGGAAATCCCCGCTTGCTATGTTTTGATTAGTAATGGAACTCTAATGAGCAACTGATAACTATCACTTCCTAGTGACATCTTTAATTGACGTCTTATGTCCAGCAAACTTGCGTCAAACCCGCCACCTGTCAGGTATAAATATTACCAACGTTGCCTTAAGCAATGAGCTACTGTTGCTGATGCCAGCTGCCTGCGTGACCCTGTGTTGGTAAATCTAGCACTCTGTCGCTGCAGCCTGCTATCCTGTGGTGGTGAAGCTGCTGATTACCATTATCGCCGCTAAAGCGCGACCTATGGTGCAGTACGCTTGAGGAGCCGAGCAGCCGTCCTCTGCGAAGACATCCAGCCCAGCTGCCCGCGGACGCTGTCCCCCGCCTCCTTCCTCGACGCGCTGAGAGAAGCCGCTGCCTTTCTCGTGCAGAGAAATCCAGTCCCGGCGCTTCCGGTTTACCCTCGCGGGTGACTGGGATATCGAGAGAGACCCCTGAAGGAGATACCAATCCTCCATCATTCTATTCAGAGGTATGGTGTTGACTAAACCCTTAGACGAGAATTCTTGAAACAAACCTTGGCAAAACCAACTTAACTTAAGCTACTTACTTACTCCCCTTTTCACGTGTTAGGCTTAGGTCAGGCACACTGGGGTAGGCTTAGTTAGAAGCACCAGTTGAGTATGTTAGCCTAATGTATATATGACTGTATATATGTTTTATTACTTTTAAACCATTGTATGGCTAAGAAACCATATCAATGCTTTTACAGTTCTATTTCGCAATACTTATCTTACTGTACGTATTTTTTATAATAACAGTTGTTGCAATTGTGGCAATACATTTCTCTTGTACGAGAAGAAAGACTGTTCAATAAATGTTAACCTTTATTGATACACGCCCGTCTCTCTATTCTCTACATCTCGTGAAAGTAAACTGCACTAGACTGACTGAGTGAAATACATGTCTATTGTTTCACACGACCCTAGAGATTGACTCTTGATCTGAGGAGCAAAGTTGTCATGTTGCACGGTTGTTGGAAAACTGAATCCCTTCTTGTCTGTGCCAAGGAAGCTGATCACTTCCTATGCAGAGAAGAAAGTTTCCAGTGACCTCTGAGCTAGTTGGTAACACAACCCAATTAAGTTTAGCATAGTCAGTGGAGGCCTGGAATATCCGCAGTTCCACGTCGATACTACTGTTTATGTTATTCCAATGCGCAGGGCCTAGTGGGAAACTAGGAACTACACTACATATGAGAGAGTGATTAAATGTGTCTCACTGAGTGCATGGGTTAGTGACTAAACTGTCTTAATGTGTGCATCATTATATCTGTTGTTCTATGAACTGCTGCATGTGTTGATCAGTAGCTATATGAGTAACTATATGGGTTATTGATTGGTTGCCCAAGTATTTGTATGGGAGAGTGAGTGTGTGTGTGGGGGTGGCTGGGAGGTGTGTGACTCTGTGCATACATGTGTGAACAGTTGATTCACTAGATCTATGGGTTCAAAACTGCATGTGGAAACAGCTGTATGGGTGGTTGACTGTGTACGAGTGTATTGGTGAGTGAATGGATATCTCAGTGCTACATGTCAAAGTAAGTACATATATAAAACACAGTACATGTGAGAGTTCACATATATACATTACTGTGTATAAGAGCCAGTGAATGTGTGAGTGGCTGAATGGATCATTGAAAACTTGTATCAGGAATTGTATAAGAGAGTAAATATGTGTTAGTATATGTTTGAATAAGTAAGGTGTGTATAACGGTATAGTTGATGAAATGGAGGTGTGATTGATTCAGTGCATGACTGACTAGGTGTGTGAGTAACTCCATGGATGAGTGACAGTCTGTGAGTGTCTGTTTACTCTGAGTGTATCTAAGGTTATATTAGAGTCTGAAGAGGTTGATCGTATTATCACATGATTGATGTCATCAGTGATGTTGTCAGTGATGTCATTTGAGTTGTCATCAGTGATGTCATTTGAGTTGTCATCAGTGATGTCATCAGTGATGTCATTTGAGTTGTCATCAGTGATGTCATCAGTGATGTCACTGACCATGTCATGAATGATGTAATATGTGACATCATCAGCAGTGGATTGCGGGTGCGCGATATATAGTTAACTATATATGCGAATTTCAATGGTTTTGTGCGAGTAAATTAAGGTTTTGTAAATGCTAATCCCTAACTATATATGGCCTAAAACCTATGTTTTTTTCAGTGAATTTCAATGGTTTTTTAATAGCAAATATCTATAGCTGTAACATATATTCTTATTCTAATTCACAAATATATTTTATATTTTTTTTTTTAAGCAAAGGACCCAGATGCATTTACAGTTTATCACTAACAATGTTCCAAGCTAATGTATTTTCACGGGAAATTAACAACTGTCCTGCAAGTAAAATATTCCTATTTCGTGAAAAAGGGCGTTTCTTCGTCCCATGAGGGAGCCGTTGAGCAAAAGAGACTCTTAGTCGCTGATAGGCCTGATTATCGGATTTTTATCTATCACTTTATGTTGCAACAGTGGAAAACAAAACAGCCCTTGCCCATTTATTTTTACAGCATTCCTGCGTATTATACCCTACCCCCAAACAGTATTTTGCCTGTTACCATAGTAGTAGTTTATTGAACACTTACGTCAGCACATAGGTTAAAATTTCACCACAATATGTTGCTAATGAGTGAGCTTCAGCATTATACTTCAAATTATAAATATCATTTCTATTGATGACTGCTACCCCCACAAAAAAATAGACGTATGTACTTTTTTAATTAACTTTTATTAAAACAATAACTGGAACTATAACTAAAAGATAACACTAAAATAAATAACTAGAACTATAAGTAACAAAACAATATAATAAACAACATATAATATGGAGTCCAAAATAAGTATTGTAGTTAATCTGCAAAACAAAAAGAAAATTAGTATTTAAAATTAGATTGAAGTGACTAAATGAGATCAAACATCACAAGTCAAAGTAAAACTTGACAATATTTATATTTTTTTAAATCTTCGCAGTGTGCCTGAAACGCTTCCACTGGCATTGTACATGCAGACTTTGGTCCACCCTCTTTATCAATTTTTGCAGTTTGAGATATAACGTCCTACATGTGTTATTCATCTCCTACTTCCTCCTTTCAAATTCTCTTGTAAAGACCTTAACAACAAATAAAGGGAACATTTTCTGCATATTTTTAATAAAGCATTTGACACAATGCATAGTAACACCGTATTTATTGAATGTTTTGAAATTAATTTTCACAAGTCTTAAAAAAGGTGAATGCAAGAAAAGTTACTTGCCGCATATGCAAGACTGCTTTCAAGAGGAGACCCCAATAAAAAGGACTTGTGTGGAACTGCAAGTATGCTGAAGCAGTTGCAGACTAAGAATCCGGTCAACTTTGCAAGGGAAGAGTTAAGGAGATTGAGAGCGGCTCCTTCTGCTTCATGAGAAGGCCCGAGTACCAGTGGAGCAACACCGTCAACCTCTAGAGCACAGCCTAATATTTGTCCCCAATTTGAAACCCTTTAAGAGAAAAAGTAAGAAGGTTGGGAGCTTTGTATGCCATCCTAATATCTAATTATCCATAGTTATACAGAGATCCGCCCTGTATCAGACTCATATGTACAAGTGTATATTGTAGATTATCTGCCACTGAAAACCTCTCAAGTACCTATATCCGTTACTTTTTAACTTCGTTGAGTAGTCATATTGTGAGTATTTACCTTAAAGTTGTTAATTTTTTATTGATTATTGCTCTTTGAGATATTCCCTGTCTACAAACAGAGAAGAATAGGAATATTCTGTCTCCCTTTGCAGATAGTGAAGGATAGGTAATGCGTACTTTTGTCCCCCGTTGTAATCCGTCATGCCTGTTTTTCTCCCCACTGATTGATTGATTGGCTGGACATTTATTGTTCAAGGAATAGTTCTAACGAGGTATTCTCTGTTTGCAAATAACGTGGAATAGAAATATTCTGTCTAGTCTTTGCAAGTAGTGAAGGGTGGGTAATGCGGACCTTTGTCCCCCGTTGTAATCTGTCATGCCCATCTACTCCCCACTGATTGAGAAACTAGTTCCACCCGGACCATTTATTAGAGGTACATCATCTGGCTCAACCGGAGAGTACCCCTAATAAAGAAGACATATGTAAAATACGAAGTAATCACTGTATCCTGTTAAACAGAAACTTTACAATGAAACACACTTGAAAAAGAAGGGAAAGAAATCGAACAAAATCAGTAGGCCACTGATGAGTTTTTGACTTCGCTAGAAATAAGAAACATGGAAGTGGTGAGAGAAGCCAAGCTTGATGTTACGGCAGCCACAAGGTAGCTAACCTCCGCCACCCCCCCACTGCTCCAAGCATGTCTGTCCCACCGCCCGCCACGCCCAATAACGGTAACATGAAATAGATACAAATCAGCAGATACCTACCCCCATTCCGGAAACTCCCGAAGTGCAACAGGTCCACGGTTACGCCCATCCGGAAGACGAGGCCTCGACACGTGCAGGGCGGGGCCCGACTAGCCGCCATCAGCCGGAGAAGTCGTGGGATGGTCGGCCCGGAATGTGCTGGTCCTCCCTTTCTCTTCTGGCGCCCTGCAGGCCGCGGGGGGGGATGTCTTGCCTCTGCCTCCGACCCCCCCCATCTTATCGCCTGGTCCGAACATCACGGATATCAACGCCAGGTGTCGGCGTGGGGTGCGCTGGGAGGGAGAGGCGGCGCGAATGAGCCTCTCCCACCCCCCCAGGCGGGGGCCCCTCAGCTGCACCCCCAACGCTCCACTCACCCAACAAAAGGGTCGTCGCGTAAGGTGCACCAGGAGAGGAGCCGAGGCCGACGGGATCTTCTTTGGCTGCGACAACACTAGAGAGGAATGTCTTGCACATGCCACCGACCCCCCCCCTCCCCTCGTATCTCCTGGTCTGGCCCCAGCTTGGTATGAGCTCCCCCTTCGGTCCTGAAGCGGCGCCCTGCAGGCCACGGGGGGGGATGTCTTGCCTCTGACTCCGACCCCCCCCTCTTATCGCCTAGTCCGGACATCACGGATATCAACGCCAGGTGTCAGCGTGGGGTGCGCTGGGAGGGAGAGGCGGCGCAAACGAGCCTCTCCCACCCCCCCAGGTGGGGGCCCCTCAGCTGCACCCCCAACGCTCCACTCACCCAACAAAAGGGTTCCTCCACTCTTGCGATGCAGCGGCGCTGCACTCACCCGACAAAAGGTCTCGTCCACTATTGCGAGGCAATGATGCTCTGCTCACCCAGCGGGGGTCTCCTTTACTTTTGCGGTACAACAAGGCTTTTCAGTTCAGCTAGAAAATGAGTCCTGCGTCCAGAAACGTTCTCCTCAACTTTGAAGATTCTATAAGAGCCACGGGGGCCCCGACCCCCGATGAGAAATGACTGCCATGATCACCCACGGAACGACCACGACGTAGCCGAGGGACGTCGGCGCGCTCATGCCGGCGCCGGCCTCAGTCTTGAAATGATCAAAATCCTGCAAGACTACCAACTTGATCAGTTCCGGTGGGACACCAGTATGACCCGGTAGGAGAGATTGTTTCCTCCCACCCCACTTTCACTGATGGTTCATGTCGCCAGTCCCCTCTGCTACCCTTCAACGAAAACTTTTGGACTGCCGAAAGAGGTCCCGGTCCAACCACGAGTTGGTGGAGACATTTTGACTATACTTGGACCTTCCTGACCTCACCCAAAATGGCGCCGGTACAAATGAAACTCTCAACTCCTTGTTGTGCCCCGATTGCTCAGCCTTGATATCATGAGATATGTATGCAGTTTTTAGCACATGAATTGATATGTGATAAGACTGATTACACGTTCGAACAATGAATTGATATTAAGTTCTAATGCATCATTGATTACTGTATTTATTATTGAAGGTTGGAATTGTCGACATTAATGGTACTTGCTCACAATGAATTATCGATATGATTTTGTTGCACTTGTCGCAGTTTTTACTATGAAATCAACGACCACTGACTCTGTGATGTTTTCCACAAATAAATACCCCCCCCCCATTTACAGTTCCAGCCTGCCCCGTGGCCGGCCCACGGGGTTGTAGGCCCGTATTTGGGCACCAACATTTTTATTAAAGGTTTTTGAAAAAGCAAACGTAGTTGTAACACGTAGATTGGTCAGTTTCGAAGAAATGGCCACTGTTTCCGATTTTTTTTTTTTTTTTTTAAAAAGCAGGTGAAATGAAGCAGCTCAATTAGTTAAGGGTTAAAAAGTATAGTACGCAGAAACATTGAAAATATGAATGGTCCAGGTTTGTTGTATGTGTTTTTCATTTTTGTACAGCATAAAGCAATCGATAAAGATCCTGGTATTTACCCTCTACTTTATATGCTACCTGTATCAGGGAAGTTGTTTTAAATGCCCCTAAGCCACCCCGAAGGAATGTCACCTGGCCCCCCTAGTTCGAACGAAAACGACCCCGTACCACTAAAGGTTATCTCTCTTCCTCAAAAATGACAAAAATTACTTTCTAGGACGTTTTGGACATTGATGATTTTCATATGATCTATTTATTAAAGTAATACTCATCTCTCCGCATGAAATTAATTTTCCACATGCTACACAAGTCAATCTCATCTGCCCAAAGTTCTTTTGCAGATTTGGGACCGTTTCCCTTGCCTCTGACTCACTTATTGCTAAGTCATTGATGGATGTTTTTGCCGAAAGGGGATTATCCACCAAATCTCGAAGTTGTGCTTTAGAATAATTAAGAGGGTGCCACCTCTCCATGTGCCGATGCATGGTATGATTACCATAGCTATATTTTTTTTCGGTCCCTCTCGAGAGTTTATTTTTTGCAGATGAGGCAGGTAACGAACCTGGCATTAACTTTCTTTTCATGAGAAGGAAAAGAAAAAAATTGCCAGATAAAATTCACTTTCACATGGGACGTTCTTGGCATTTCTTTCAGAAACTTTTACATCACTGTGTCATTTCTTTGTCTATCCTGGTTAAAGCAATGTCATATAAATAGTTGTTTAAAAAGTTTTTTTTTAACGTGTTTACTTTGTTGGAGCGTTGTATATATTTATAAGTTATTAAAGTGTTATAATCCTACTACTTTGTTGGAGTGCTATATATTTTTAATGTGACACATAATTGTGAAGACTTTGATGTACAAAAAGGCATCCCTGGAATCTTCCGCTTCAGGCTTGGTCCCACACACCCTTACAGTGAGAATCCCCTCCCCAATCACAATACAGGATCGTTATCAGATAGTAGGAACGCGTGTGGTGTGACGGATCTCATGAGGTGGCGACCTTGATCTACTGTAACTCCTTTGAACAGGGGTGATTCTTTACAGTTGGGGCCATAAACTACATCCGCAGGGCTAGGTGATAGCCTTGGACCGGCCTGGACAATCAGACACAGAGGAAGAGGAGTGTCAGAGGGTGCGGTAGTGAATAGGGTGAAAGGGAGGTGTCGGGCGGGCACAGCGTGTGATACTCAGGGAAGAGCAGCGCAGATGGGGGGAAGTTTATGGCCCATGCATGAGAGAGAGAGCAGGGGTGACCAGTGCGTGGGGGAGATGCTTGCGAGGGTGGGGAGCCATGCTGAGGATCGGCGGCGTGCAGAGAGTGGGTCTTGTCAAGGCATCAAAAATGGCTGCCGTACACAACAAAAGTGTGGCATTGGAAAAAAAGCAAGATGGCGCAGACAATGTTTATCAATACGGATTAATTTATAACAATTATTTTTAACAATATATTTACTTGCAGTGTCAAAATGGCGATCAACACTTCCTAATTTCCTTCGAATCGAACGTTAACAGAAGTCAAGCGGCAAAAAAAAAAAAAAAAAACGCTCACGCGCAACCGCTGGAAGACAAGTATCAACATTTATGAGCCTCCTCAACCACCCTCAGAAAACATTGGGGGTCAGGATACGTCTCCCATACCCCCTTATACCCAATACTCACATTGCTTTTCCTCCATCTAGTAATTTAATTAAATCGAAACACAAAATGGCGAATTCACGTTTCGCTACCAGTTTGCGACCCGGTTCGCGAACCGAGAAGCGCTTCTACCGCGAAAAATCAAATTTTTTTTATTTGCCCCACGGGACCCTTTAATAACCCCAACATCATTCCTAGGGGGTCAAGAGGGGTCTACCTTGCCCCCTTTCATTAAATTCCCCCTTCGTTTTTCTCCTCCTTTTGTCTCTCGATCCTACCGAGAGACAAGATGGCGGCCGCACCGGACTGTTTAGAATGTTGACAGACACCGGAGAGCCAATCAGCTTCGCTTTGCAAAGCTCCGTTACGCGAAAAGTACGCGATCTGGAGCGCTACCCGGGACGCTGTCACAGATATATCTGTTTTTTTAAATGTTAATTTCTCGAAATCCACTGGAGCACATATATTGAGACCCAGCAAAGGCACATCAGGCTAACAGTCCCTACAATTTTGCCAAGTTTCGTATAAATCCATTCAGCCGTTCGAGCTAAAAGTGAGGCCAAACGCCCTATGGAAAAATGAATGGGAAAAACGCGTTTTGGGACCCCCCTTTTTTCTCGGCCCCCCCTTGACGAAACCCCCCGATTCCGTCCACAAACGCCAAAGTTATTAGACATAGAATTTTCAAAAGTTCCATAGAGAAAAAATCCGACCGCCAGTAGGTAATATATATAAATATTTATATATATATATATATATATATATATATATATATATATATATATATATATATATATATATATAGTATTCATTGTTGTGGAAATGTAAAATGTATTCATAAACATACACAAATATATGCTTTTTGTGTGTATGCTTACATAAGTATATAATTATTTTTATTATTTAATGTCACTTAATTTTATATAATACACATTATATTATAGTTATGTATTAAAATGCTTAAGTTTTACTATTTTAAACTGTGTATTTATAAAAAACTGATATTTTTGTTGTATTTCAAACAATATTTGACTAAACAATATTTCTGTACTTACCTTTCTAAGTATAGAAAAATTATATTTATGTAAACGATATTTTTGACTCAATATTTGTGTGTCACAATATTTGTGAACTCAATATTCTGTCACTGATCCATTGAATGGGCTCTAGCTGTCGTTGATAAAGGTATGCTTATCTTGTCCACTAGGATATACTCTCTGGGTAACATTGGGTCATCTGTAATGGACATCATACAGAGTGGCATGTCTTCTTTACAACATGGGCAGGCGCAGCTGGGATCGATCATGTTACTATACTGGACTCTTCAGACACTTCATGCTGGTCGCATGCCATGGCGACAACTTAATGCCACTAGCTTGTTTTTACCATACAATGTTACAAAACAGCAAACCATCATGACAAATAAGGAAGTAACATAGGCTAGGTTATACAGAGAGAAGCTGGACTGCTGTTCATTGTTTTAGAAATACCTTCTGTGGATTGGATAATCCACAGGTTTATTTCTTTACCAATTTTGACATTTCATTTCCAATACTGTTTTACAACACCATCAAGTAGGCAGATATGGAGTGCTAGGAAAAGGGTATGTGCATGAGTCATGGATCTTATTTTTCGGGTACCACTGTAGGAATGGCAAGACTTAACATTTTCTTATTGGGATTGACGTTGAGAATGCTTTAGGATATTCCTTGATATGTAGGGAAGTTTTGCTTCGTGGTGCATGGAAAGCGTACATGGCAAATCTGTCTAGCTATCTGAAGGTTTCCTAGCTGTTGTGATCCATCTGGCTTTCAAATTACTCTTGAATGGGAGATATTTGATCTTGAATGATCATAGTTGTTGTGGCATGACGCCAGGTGTTGCGTATCTGGTGAGGGTTTCTGTGGTTGTAACCTGTTGCACGCAAGTACTGTTTCTACCTACCCGTACAGTTAGAGACGCAATGCTTTGTTCTGTGATAAAGCTTTTGACTGTGCACTTTGATGCTTCGAGCAGACTGAAAGCCTTATTGCTCCAGAAAGATGGGCCTTAACATCTGCAAAGAAGACGTTTCACTTTCAAGTTGCAAGGTCCTCTTCAGAGATACAGTTGCTACTCCGCACTAATTTCCTTCTACAATTTGGGGAGCTTGTGCACTGCATTTTTAACATGTCTAGTACTCCAGGAGCAGCACATTCTTTCAAATCACTTGGGTCTGGTTTGGTTAGCACCTTGCAGAAAGTCTTTGGAGTTATTCCATCATTCATATACTTTGTGCTTGGAAGTGTTTTTGGAGGTCCTACACTGGTCCTGTTCCCGATTGTCAGGACTGTGCTACTCTTTTTATTTCTCTGTAAAGGATGTCCTATCAGAAAGTCACATGGAACTAGCACTACCACATGTGCTCCTGTGTCATGAATAAATGGTGCAGTGTTTTGGTGCACCCTTGCTTCAGGACCTAAATGAACATTGGTTCTTGTCTTTTCTGACCACACTGAGCTCAGCCTGTATTCCACTGGGTGCTATACACTTTTGAGTGCACTCTGGACATGCCTAGGAGTTCAACAGGTTCAATCTCCGGTCATGGAACTGCTGGTGGGCCCTATAAAGGCTCATCTGTACCGTTGTCCCTTGCCATTGTTTCTGAACACATTTTACGAGCACTCCTGGAATGCTTTAGCTCCTAGTGATCTGGATCTTGGTTCAACCTCTGCGGATTTCGCGCTGGCTGTTACTCCTTCTTTGCTTGGTGCAGTTGCTTGGAACAGCAATCTTTCTTCTACTCCTGAGTACTTATAAACAATCTGGTAGGTTTGAGTTGTGGGAATTTTTTTTGATTGAGCCATGTTTTTAACATCACAACTTTTTTTTAAATTCTTTATCACTTTTCATTTTTTTAAATCAGCATTTATAGCTTTTAAATATTGCTTTCTGTATGCCTTTAGCTTGAAATAGAATTGTTTATTTTTTTCATTTTAGTTTTTATGCTTTTATTCATTGGTTTAGCATGGTGTTTAGATAGCTTTATTTAGTGAACTCACGTCCAAGGAGTGGATGTCATGTGGGCACACCAGGCCTGGTTAAGAAGCTCCATTTCACATGCACACATTCTTAAGTTGTCTTCTCTTCATTAAACACAATGACATTTGACACACATTCATTTACATGCACACTCAGGATAATGTTCTCCGAACCCAGCTTTGCTTACACAACCACTTGGTAGGCACTCTATCAGAACATCTTGAACATTCTGTAAAAGGGCTAAGTTCATCACTCAAGATGTTGTTGTTTGTTTCTGCCATTCGACCACAGAGCTATCACAAATGCATAAACAATAGCTGCATTCCTGGGTGCACGGCATGGTAACAGGGATGATGTAATTATATATAGAACATGAATCCTTTGATTAGACAGAAGAGCCTTTCGCTGACATTGGGAGGTCGATGCATGTCGGAATTCCAGCCCATCTGATTCCTGTTTATCCGGCGAGGTGGAATGCCAAGATTCTGACCAAGACGGGCACCCTGATAACACTTACCCACCGGTAATGGGGAGTTTGACTACCTAGCAGGGAGTTGACAGATCACCCACCCTAGGCAACTACCTTAGGATACTCTAGGTAAGAGCACACTAAACACAGTACTTATATGCCTGCAAATATTCACTTTTCTAGCAAGATGTTAGAATTTTTAATATTTGTCACTGTTCTCGCAATGCTAATTACATTATTCTGTTTCCTTCTGTTGATTATCGCAGAGCAAGTATTTTGTACAAGAATCACAATGCTTCAATAAGTATTGAAACACTTTGCTGAGTGACCAAACAAAAGGGTTCTAGATCTGTTATCATGATTCCTTGGAGAGTCAGGGTTGTAATGTTCTGAAGTTGCATATTCCATCTGTCGCCTGATAAGTTTTAGGGTGCAGATGGTACACTGTGAGCTAGCAGGACTACAGGCCAACAGATCCTGAGGGTGTGCATGGAATAAGTTTGTCACAATCCTGACGTTTATGTTGTCCAACAAACGCACAGTTATACTGAGTGTCAAGGCTCCGTCTCTGGCTCTTCGGAGCTGTGCTGAAAGACCCACACCTTCCCCCGAAGAACGACCCTAATGTCTGAATCAGAACACAGACCACCAAGGCAGTTTCCCCGGGGAGGGAAAGGAAGGGGACAGCGGTGAGGGAGATCTGAAATGACAAAGGAACAGGGATTTAGAACAATACCCCCGTACCAACTTTCCTCAAAGCCTCATCCTCAGTGAACACTACCCTTCTATTACATATGCTTCCTCATACCTGTAAAGGAAAATAACGGAAAGCCGTCCGAGGAGAAGAGACTCGAGGTGATATCAGGGACTCCACACATACCATCACCTGGATGCACACACAGCTGTTGCAGTGTCCCTTGATTATCCCCCTCACTCGTTACTCCTTGCTTAAAAGACAAATTAACAGGGTTGTGGAGAAACAAAATACAGCAAACAGGGTTAATAACTTCTTAACGTTGTTTGCTGGCTAGAGGTCTGTTTGCCTCTATTCCTGAAATGAAAGGTCTAGGATCAAATTCGGCTATTGATATAGCCTCTGGGTTACTCAGCGCATATACGCATTGTTCAATAAAGGAATTCAAAATCCCAGGTCAGAGTATTGTAGTCCTTCTATGAGGACTCGCAAAAAGAAGCAACCCTCTCATCCGAGGGAATGCACGAGAGTTCGTTATACACGCTGTAGGCGTGTTCTGGTCCGAAGATCTCATAGAGCCGTATGCACTGATTAAAGCACAAGGAAACAAAGAGCAGATGGCTTACCGCAATTTCAGCTTACCACCCAAACCTCCGAAGAATTCTGAATTATCGGCGCTGCCGATGGCTCCAGTGCGGACTTTATTTCCGGGTCACGTTGGAAACAGCGTCCTTTGCGTGATGCGCTGCATGGCTTGCCGGGACTTGTAGTTTGTTGTCTCTGTGGTCCGCCGCTGCGCGGCGGCGCTCGGTGGCCAGGGAGAGGGGGAGATGCCGCGACTCTTCACCCGTCCGTGGCGAGGCTTGACACTGAGAAAGTATAAGTCGTATGACGGACCACCTCAAAAGTTTAGGATTCTCACTCCTCCTTTGCATGAGCCATCCAAGGAGTCTGTGGGCTGTCTTAACTCAGAAGTGAGTCCCACAAAGCTTTGGTCTCAGCTTCTGCAGTACACAAAACCACAACAAAGGCTTCTCTCTCAATAGCCCTCTACCTCTGCTCTCTTGAAAGTAACCTCCTACTTATGAAGGCTGCAGGTTGGTCTAGGTCCTCTGGGGTAGAGAATGCTGACCTCTCTTTTGTCCCCCAAGATATGGCAATCTGCCAGCATCCTGAAGTGAGGTCAAACGAGATCAGGAACTTGGCAGTCCCCAACCTGCCTATGTGATCACTATCACAAGGGATAGGGCGTGCATCAGTCTTGGTGACTGAGTTGAGCCCCCTGTAGTCCACACAGAATCTGAGTTCTGGGGTGGTGCCCAGGGGGGGGGGCTTTTGGGACCAGCACCACTGCTCAGGACCAGGTACTACTGGAGTGCTCAATATTTCCCAACTCCAGCATTTTGGAGACTTCCTCCTTAATGCTGACCCTTACTTTGTCTGACAACTTTGAAATTCTGCTCTTTACTGGCATACTGTCTCCAGTGTCTGTGTCATTGGTACACAGTTGTGTAAGCCCAGGAGTGTTGGAGAACAAGGAGGCCAACTGTCCCAACAACTGATGACAGTCCTACTGCTGCTGTGGGATCAGGGTAGGAGAGAAGTTAATACCTTCCACTTACCCATCTTTCTCTTTGGAGGGTAGGAGGTCAGGGAGAGGCTCACTGTCCTCCTCCAATCTATCACTATCATGCATCACTAAACCTCAGATCTCTTATAGTGTGGGTTGCGGCGGTTCACATGGAGTATGCTTAAGAGGTTTCTGGGAACTTGAGCTCCACTATGTAGGTGGCCTCTCCCTTTCTCTCTTTCACCTCATAGAGCCCTGTCCAATGGTTTTGGAGGGCACAGGGCTCCTTTGACTTAATCACCAACGCTTTCTTGCCAGACTGAAACTCTACAAGTGTGGCCTTCTGGTCATACCAGAGTTTCATGACCTCCTGGCTAGCTTCTAAATTTTCAGAAGCTTTCTTCCAGAATTTTTGCATCTGATTTCTGAAGGCTAGCATCTAGCTAACCATCTATTGGGGAGGGGCTTCTTGAGCGTTTGCTCCCACCACTCCTTTACCAGACCGAGAGGTCTCCTAACAGGTTGTCCATAGAGGAGTCCATATGGACTAAATCCAACTCCCTTCTGTGGCACCTCCCTGTATGTGAAAAGCAGGCATGGTAAGAGGACTTCCCACTCCCCCCTCATGGACTCAGTTAGGCCCATAATCATGCCCTTCAGGATCTTGTTATATCTTTCAACAAGCCCATTGGTATGATGATGATAGGATAGGGTGGGGAGGACTTGTAGGTTGCCCCACACTCTTCCCATGTGAACTTCATGTAGGTTGACGTGAAGTTAGTTTCTCTTTCAGATACCACTTTTTGGGGAAACCCACTTGGGTGAAATTCCTTATCAGGGCCTTAGCCAAAACCAGGATAAACCTGTTGCCCAGGACAGTCTTGTGGTCCAAAGGTCCAACAATGTCAATGCCCACTCTTTCAATATGACAGGTAAGGGATTCAGGGGAGCGTTTAGCTTTTTTCCCTGCTTGCCCTCTGGCCTGACAGGTGGGACATTTTCTGCAGAGTGTATCTGAGGTCGTCTTCATCGGAGAAAATGAATGTGGGAGACACGCCTTGCAGAGGTATTTTCCTGTCCCAGCTGTCCTGCCTGGGGTATGTCATGAGCCAGGCCCAGTAAGAAGGCCCTGTAGAATGGATGACCATCAACATGTGTTACCCCATGCACAAGTCATTAGGCTTACTATACAGGAAGTTATTCTCTCACTAGATGAAGTGATCTCCAGAGGTATCTCCAAATGCCTGGGCTTCACCTTACAGTCTCATGTCCTCTAGGGTTTGTTTTGCACTCTCTCTGTGCCTTACAAAATTATTACCTGGTGGAATAGCAAGCTCATACAGGTGTCCCAGAGCAGAAATGTCCACTCCAGTAGTCTCTGGGGTGGCCGTTTCCATCTCCCCACCAACCTTTCAGTGGGAGTTCTGGGGCTAATTTATCACAACCCGTGCCCTCCCCTTTCAATACTGCCGGGGCCATTTTGCACAGCTTCCTTGACTTCCCTCCTGGCCAGCCATGGACCTTGTGGTCATGCATACCTAATCAGGAAACTCTAAAATCTCCTTGTGTGGCCTGAGCTCCACGTCCTTCCTGCTCTAAGTTATTGCCTAACAAATAATCCATAGGAATGGCAGGGCTCATAGCTACCTTAATAGAACATTAGACCATCACTATTCAAAGGGAACCAGACTCACTGGATAGTGACTCTCACAGTTGTTTGCTACTACAACCTGGTGGAATGTATTGGGTACCATCTGCTCTGAGATTACCAGATGATACATTACTGTAGTCCTATTGGCTCCTGTGTCCCTAAGAGCCGTCTCTACCCTCTGCCCACTGCATATACTTTGAAGTTTTGGATAGCATATGGACTTTGGACATTCTTTCTTTGTCACCAAGGGACACTAGGGTAACCTTAGCTGTTCTACGCATATCATGTGGCTTTCTCCTCCCCAAGCATTACACTGACCAACTCTTGGGTCATCGCACCATTGTGGGGCTGTGCCCTCTTAAGGTCATGTGGCATGCCCAAACTGGTAACACTCATAGCACTGGTGAAAAACTTCCCATTGTTAATATCTTCAAACCCATTTTTCTTGTGGTCAGATTGGGGCTGGGTCCCTTTCTTCTGAAAACTATTTTGTGGGTCTTGAGAGAAATCCTTTTTATTCTCTCTCCCACTCCTTCTTCTGGTGGGCACCCTGACTACCCTTTTGGGAATCCCCCAAGATACCTTCTTGGGCATTCTGATACTCACCCAGGGGTCCGTCTACTTAGCAAGTTCTCTAGGGTCTGCGAACTTGCTATCCACTGGGTGTTGGTGCAGCTCTGTAAAACAAGTATTGCACATGTGCTTCCTCAGGATCACATTGTGCAGCCCAATATAATCATTGACTTTGCTGCATCTCTCCCAACCACTCAGTGCCTTGCTGGAATAATCTAAGAAGTCCACTAAATACTAGTTTATGAGTTTGGGGCTGTCCCTGAACCTATGGCGGTACCTTTCAAGGGTTAACCTAAATTTGGCAATTAGAATGGCTTTGATGGGAGCCTACTGCATCTGTTCCCCCACCCATAGTGTTAGAAGGGTATCCCTCCGCACTGTGAGCATATGCTGCCATAAGCTTGTTCCCCAATCCCCTCTAAGACCTTGCACAGTCTAAGGGCTACCTAACATGCCGAAAACCATTTCTCTGCGTCATTTCCAACCACAAAACTCTGCACCAGGTAATGTGGTATGGGGACTCTCACCTCTCCAGTGGCACTGAAGTTTTGCTGCCACCATTGATGCTTGTCTCCATTTGCTTGGCCCTGATGTCCAGCTATATGTGACTTAGCTCACATGTATTTTTTTTCCACCAGGGCCCTCTTTGCAGCAGCCTCCTCCCTGTCTGCATCCAATGGTAATTTGGCCAGCTTCAGTTGAAGCTCATTCTCAGCCTATCTGTCCTCCAGCTCCTCTGGGGACAAACCACAGGAAGACACACTGCTCTCTGCCCTAAAAAGGGGTTCCATTTTTGGGGTTCAGCTGCCTCCTCCTCCAAGTGCTGCAGCCCAGGACCTGTAGCCAGGTCATCGTTTTTGCTCATGCATGATCTCTTCCTCATCCTCTGACTTGGCCAGCATATGCTGAACCTCTTCATAGGCTCAGCGAGACTTTTGGAGCTCCTCCTTCTTAGAGCTCAGTTGGGATGGAGGACCCATGACCTTGCAGAATCTTCTGAGCTCAGCTGCAGTGCAGCTCTTCAGGGTGCTGAGCTCAAACTCCATCCTGGTAGGTCATAGGCAGAGACAGTCAGGTAGAGTTTGAAAAAAGCAAATGTGCCAATCAGGGAGAATTAAAACAAAATCAAATCTGGTGTCAACATATTTTGATTGGATGTTATTTTTATTCAAAATCACGTCATGCACTGAGCACACACAAGTACTGGATGCCATCATGGAATACCAATGTGAGAAATTGGGTTGTTGGTTGAGGGGGTGAAACCCTAAGCAAACCACAGCCAGAAGCCTTACCAGAGTGAACCACAAAAAGTCACTAATTTAGCCTGTGCTTACCCTTTGGTAGCTTGACACAAAAGCAGTCAGGGTTAACTTAGAGGCAGTGTGTAAAGTATTTATGCAGCACTTAAACAGTAATATGGTGATAACACAACATAAGAAAAATCCGACACCAATTTAGAAAAATAGAGTGTATTTTAATAAATTATTTGACACCAAAACAGCAAAAATCCAATCAATGGAACCAGAATGATTAATTTAATTTAGTGGCAAAGAGAACAAAGTGCCCACTGCAGACATCTAGTCGCATGGGACTGGTGGCAAAGTCGAAAGTTAAGGACAACCGCAATGGAGCATGGGTCTGATGCACAATGTGGATTAGGTCCGGTCTCCACTTACCTTTAAAGAAATTTTAGAAGATAATGCCTAAGGCAGTTAGATACAGTGGAGCAAGGTAGCTGGCAGTATCCAAGAAGAATAAGTAATTGTCAGGGAGCTGCTGGGTGAAGTCGTGGTGAAGAGTCTTTCATTTGGATGTATTCTCTTTTTTGGAAATTGAAAATCTCCAGTGGGATAAGGCTGCAGCCGACAATGGTTCCACGAGGTCGGATACCCCTGCTCTGAGGAGCCACTGACCAGAATTGGCTGCAGCAGAGAAGAACATAGTGGCAGCTGCCAGAAAGTCAGGTTGACCGGCAATGAACTTTGGGTGGATCGACAAGCAGGTAGGTCCAGGTCTCCTCTTGGTTCTCAGAGCACTTTTTGGGCAAACATTTCTCAAGTCTCACGGTTTTGGATTTGGGTGACTAGAATAGCACAATTTAGAGGGTCAGAACTCACTCAAGCAGGGTCCAAGTGCCGGTTCAATATGGTTGAAGTCTTCTCTGTTTCTGAGGCTCTGATGAGGGGGCCAGCCAACTAGTTCTTGGAGTCACTCTTGAAGGCCTGGGTTCAAGGAGAAGAGCAGGACTCAAGCAGCAGGGCAGACCTCTGGGGCTCAGAGAATGATTCAGGCAGAAGATCAGTCCTTGGTGCAGCAAAGCAGTACTTTAGAAGTACACAGCGGGCCAAATCGGTCCTCTGAGAGTACTTCTGCAGGTCCAGGGCTTACCTGAAGAGTGAGTCTGTGGGCCCTATTTTATATCTGGTGCCTCCTTTGAAGAGGGAGAAATTTCTGGAGGCTTCTCCTCACAGAAGTGTCTGGACTTTCCTGTCTCCCTACACTGGCACCACTCTGTTTTCAGGAACAAATGGCTATTGTGAAGTTCTTTGTGTAAGAGCAGGCACAGCTTATTGAACTACAAGTAGGGCTGTGCACAGCTCTGCCTCCTCACTCTGCCAGAAATGGTCCACCCAGGCACACCTAGCCCTTCTATTGTGTGACTGTCTGGGAGACATTTACAAATACCACCTACCCACTACACCGAGTCATGTGACCCAGGAACAGGCTGCAGGCCCCAAGTGATTAGAACAAGAAAATGGCAACTTTCTAAAAGTGGCATTTTCAGAATAATGGCTTAAAATCCGACTTTACTATCAAGGTGGATTTTAAATTACAATTCCTCAGACAACAAACATGACTTTCCTTCCTGCTCCCAATCAAATATTATCACTTATTAAATGTAATAAGGTAATACAATGTTAGCCTATGGGAAAGGTAGGCCTCACAGTGGTGAAAAATACATTTGTGCATTTTTCACTACCAGGACATGTAAGATTTAAAAGTGCTGCCACCCGTATGGCCGTTCTGGGATTGCTGGAGCTCTTCACTAAGATCGCAGTGAGTTGTGTTCTGCCTGATGGGCGGTGTTTCCGAGCCCTCACAGGACCATTACTATACATGCTGCCCCTGCTTCAGCCCCCTAGCAGGGAACTGTTGGACTATCTTACTTTCTGCAGGGCCCGGCGGTGGGGAAATGTAGGCTATGATCCATACATTGGGACTACTGCGGCGGGGCTAGCTGTGGTAGCGGTGAGGAGCTGTGGTCTACCATCACTGGGATCGAATGCTGGAGGTGGCTGACTAGAGCCCGCAACAATGTGGGACTGTGGTGACTGGTGTGGTGGCCCCCACTTCAAATCTGCTGTTTGCCCTGGCTTTGAGCTTGCACTAGGCCCCACAAGTATGCTGAAATCCTGTGGCATTCTGTGTATATCCCCTCGTGGGTGATGGCATCCACGATCTGGGCTGTTTGACCCCGTGTCCCTCCTTTGGGGGTGCAGCCTGCTCACCACTTCTGGGGCCCATCCAGGAGGCTATGGTGTCTGGTCCACCCATGCCCGCCCTGCTGCTGGACGTTGGGCCGCTGCAGTTCTCCCATTGTGAAGAGGGAGGGACCACTTGATCTGGTCCAGGGGCCTGATCTAGTGGGCGCTGTTAGATACCGGGGGGAGGTCCACCGGCGGAGGTGTAGTTGGATTGGACCGGGCCCCTTAATTCCATTATATCCCTAGGAGACACACTGGCTCAGAGAAACAATCACTGACACACTAGCCGTTCACCACACCTCTGTAACTGAGACCTGGCACCGAATGCTCATGCTGCCCGGTTCTCGTGCCTGGCACAAGTGGGTCGGCTGCTGCCTGCGGGGCCATCTGCTGGCGCACCTTGCGGTGGTCTCAGGCTCGGCACCCCATTACCAGCCGGACCTTGCTGCAGACGCGTGCCACTGGGCGTGGATGATTCACCATGGCCCTAGATATGGGCCAGGCCAAGATGGAGGCAGGAGGGGCACTTCGGTGCTCGATCCATAGACTCCATCGACTGAACATAACACGTCCCTCATCCTACAAGTCCTCAATGGCTCTAGGATGCTCCTGGAATCCAAGATAGGGGAGGTGCGAATGGATGTGTCTCTGTTGCGCCATGACCTTCATCAAACTGTTGAAAGGGGCTCAGAGGCCGAAACGAGGATTTCCACCTTAGAGGATACTATCAAGCATCTTTCCTCTGAAGTATCCGGACTGTCCCGCGACACAAAACCAGTCAGGGCCTGCATGGCTTACAGTTGGCAGGCGGGTGTGGGGGATGTGGGTGGACGGGGGCGGGTGTCATACAAGAGGGTGGGGATCGAAAATACAAAAATGAAAAAACTTACCTCGAGGCGGTACCTGCGTCTTCTCTGCCCCTGCTCTCCTGCTCTCCTGCCTCCAATAGGAACAGGAAGCAGGCAGCCAGGTTCCCTCCCAAAGCCAATCACAATGCTTAGCCAGGGGCTGGAGAGGTGAGCATGTACTCCATGCAGGCTGTAATGTAACCTGCATGGGGAACATGGAAATGCGCATGACTGTTTTGGACGGCCCGAGAGGCCTGACCAAACAATCATTGCACACTTTAGTAGTGGCAAACCAATTCTTCCCTTGCCCTTCTCAGACAGCAGCTCAGCCCCGCCTACCCGCTGCAAAGCAGCGGGACACAAAAATTAAAATTACAATACAATAATTACAATGACAAGTTATTGTCATTTTATGTTTCTCATTGCTTAAAAGCAGTGGGGCAATGCTTCTTCGCCATAGCGGAGGAGCCGCCCCTGAACATAACTCCTACAAGACCGCACTAAAGATGCCAAAAAGAGGGCACGATGCAACAATTGCGCTTCATTGGCTTTCCTGAGAGGTCCGAAGACCAATCTCCCAAGAGCTCCCTCGAACAATGGATCAGACCTTGGGTCAAAGCTGAAGACCTCTCTTCCAGCTTCGTTCTGGAATGAGTGCATCACTCTCTGGCTGCTAAGTCCTCTTCGGGGTCCCTTACTTGGCCACTCATTGCCCATTTTCTAAATGACAAAAACCCTGGTTGAGGACTTGCATGGTGTCCACCAGACCAAAGATATTCAATACCAGATGGCGAATATTGATCTTTTCCTGACTATACCCGTATGTTACAGACACAACGCAAATCGTTCGACCAGGTCAAGGCAAAACTATGGCCTAGGCACATCTCCTGTATGCTCCTTAATCCAGCTAAACTATGATATTATTCACCTCTCCAAGACTCTCTTCTTTGACTCTACAAATGAATCCTAAATTTGGCTAATGGAGCAATGTCCACTAGCCAGTAACCCTCTGCTCCCACGGGGATCCTTTGCCTTGCCTCAAACAGACAATCAGCATCAAAAGGGGAGACAGTGGGTTAAAGTCAGTGGAAAAGAGCAGTTGCCACCACAGACTCGGACAGGTAGAGGGGTCAGTGGCTGGGAGATGCCACGCCTGAATGCCAATGGGCCCCGGATCCCATCAATGCTGCGGACTCTGGATAAGTAGCCAATTTTTCTTCTAAACCTTTTCATGCATGCCATCACCATTATATCCTACACAATTTCTGTTAACTGCAGTTTTGGGGCCAGTGGACAGGGGCCCAGTGGCTAGCTTGGAGTCATCTCCCCCTAGTTAATAAGTTGAGATTGGCTGGCAGATGCTTCTTTTGGGTGGGAAGTATAGGGTGGGGGATTTGGTGGGCTATGAGGGCTGTTCCCTTTACCTATGTTCTGTTGATATTGTTTTACTTTTCGTGTGCCTTGCCATTATCCAGGATGGGCATGGGCCTCCCAGGTTAGAACACTCTTTGGTGGTCTCAGCTATGTATATCACCCTAACTGACTTCATCGGCCACCTCCAAACTTGTCAATGCTGTTTACCATTTCCCCTTTTTTTAGATCAGACCATGACTGCTTCCTTCACGGTCCTGAAGTGGAATGAAAGCAGCCTTTTGAACTGTATTAAAAGAGGGGTAGTGTTCCAGTTCCTTCATTCCTATTCCCCACACAGGGGTCGATTACGATGCCATTGGGAAGGGTTCCGAATCGGATTCAGGCTTGCCGAATCCTATTTGGATCTCTTGTTTCTGACCGAATCGTACACAGTCCTGAACGACTGCTTACAATGCCCAGAAACCATTCGGGCTGTCCGAATTGGTTCAGATGGCATTCGGACAGGTCGAGCCTTTCGGAGCCTATTCGTACAGCTCCATGGACACCGTTTCTGAGTGGGTTATTACGATGACCGATTCAGACAGCCGTTCTGATTTGGTTTGCCTGGAATGAAACAGCTGTCTGAATCTGTCTTTGGGGGCCAGTAGCAGGCCCCCATTATCTGGGGCCTTCCGAATGTGGCCTGTGGGGGTACCCATGGGCCCCCTCTTTCCAACTATGCACAGCGTGGCAGGCATCATGGGGTGCCCACCACAGGTTGCACGATTTTCCCCAGCCACCCTTTTCTTCAAAGGGAGCCTGTGTTCTCATTCAAAACTCAGGCTCCCATTGAAGTCAATGGGAGTCCAGCCGAATGGTATCCGGAAGCATCCAGATGCATACAAATTGCTCGGACTCCCCCGATCCGAGTCGTTTGGAAAGCATTCCGGATCTGAATAAGTCGGAATGCTTTCCGGATGAGATTGTAATCCGCCCCATAGTGTTGTTGCAAGAAACTTACCTCCAGGGCACCAACTGCCCAATTATTGGCCAGCAGGAGTTATGACAGGGTCTTCCATGCCGGATACACTAGAGGTTCCAGAGGTGGTCACTAACATTCCTCATAATTCCCTCTCACGGGCCCTAACTAATCTCACACGGGATGCCCAAGGTCATTATATTCATTTGGAGGGCACACTGCAAGGAGTACTTTCAATAATCCTTTGCATTTATATGCCCACCACCATGTACCAGGTCACGCTAAAAGCTATTGGGGATCTAGTGGCCGCCCTCCCTCAGGAAACAATGATATTGGAAGGTGATTTCAACGACATCATAGACCAGAAAGATTGGTAAGTGCCCAAACAGCTCACTACTAGGTGCAGCCAGGGACTGGAGGACTGGTTGAAGGGACTTGGCCTTAGTGACACTTGGGGGTTTGGCACTCTGGTGACCTGGGCTTTTCACACACTTCAGCAGCCCATGGGTCTTTAGCTCATATTGACTATTTGTACCTCCCACTCTCTGATCTCTTTCAGAGATTGAGATCTTAAATCCTCGCTCACGGGGTATCAGACCATGGACTAGTTCTACTATACTATGACTTGTCCCCCAGGAGTGATCGCCCTGTCTGGCATCCTAATGCTTGATGCCTACAGGACGAGAAATTTGCTGACCATTTGTTGGATGAATTGAAACTATTTCTAGAAGTGAACGTGGGCTCCATCGACACGGCTGCGATCCTTTGGGAGATGGGTAAAGCATACATGAGGTGTGTGACCCGCTCCTACTTCAGAGGAGTCGATCGTAAAAAAATATCACCACCTGACTAAGCTTGAGGCCTCTATAAAACTCATCAATCGCAAGGACCCTGGTTCCCTCTCTACTTCAGAGAAGCGACAGGTAGCAATGTGCAGGTCCTCATTTAATCAATTAAGCCTGGGTTTATGAATTAGGTGAGAAGTCGAATAAATTGCTGCATTGGCACGCCACACACTAAGCTGAAAATAGGGTAATACCCCGCATTATAGGTAGCTCTGGGGAATAGGGGAGTGACACAGGAGGGATCTCCGACATGCTTGTTCAATACTACAAGAGCCTTATGCTCACAAACCATGCCCCAGCACTGAAACAACACCAACGTTAGTGATGATCTCCCCTTGCCATGTGTACCTCCCCAAGATAAGATTGCCCTAGATGAGGACATTACTGTAGACGGAACTGGGGGGCGTTAGCAGATCTTAATGCGGGAAAGACACTGGGTCAGTTCAGTTCAATAAACTTTAGTTCGATTCGTCAACAGAATCAGAAAAGTATACAATTTTTAAAAATCAAGTTTACACAGAATTATCTAAATTCCGTATTAAAATGTTACAGTCAATCAAAGGAAAGAGGAGGCCATACACAATTAACATGAAAAAGTGCTTGTGCTATTAAACACACATTAGCTCTGCAAAGTTTAACAATCAAAATTAACTACTACATTTGTAGACAATATCATCTGCTGCTTTAGTTATCAAAATAGGCATGCAGGGTTTCCATTAATACTGCTCAATATCGTCTTCTAATAGTGAGTTCTCGACTAATAAAGCTAAGCACAGCACTGCATATAGCTGCAGTGGACAATGACATCAAATACTCATATCCCTCCCTGTAATCACATGGTCGAATATCCTGCAAAACAGGTTTAACCCCTTCGATGCTCATGACGAGCTCAGCTTGTCATGAGGCACGGTTGAGCTGTGCTTATGACGAGCTGAGCTCGTCATGAATAAATGAGCTTTCAAAAAAGTCAGCACCGGAGGGGAAAACCCTTAGCAGCCAAGGTGTTAATAAACCGATTTCTTGGTTCCTTATACAAAGTACAAAAGAGAACAAGATGCAGGGTGCATTGTGAAACCTTATTATTACAAAGACAAGGGGGTAGCCTCTCACACCAACCCCCTTGTTTCCGAAATGCGAACAAAAAATGCAATGTATTTAAACTAAATCTTGTCAAATAAAAGCACCATTGGGTGTGCATAGTGAAGGATAAATAAAACTGATGCTGCATGATGGTGGAGAAGTGTGGCTCTAGTGGTTGGAGCGGCAGACCCTGATGCAGATGTCTGGCCCGGACCAGGGTTCAATTCCCCGCCTCGGCGGGTCTTGGGCTCAAATTTCCCCGGACCTGACAATTCTCGCCTCGGTGCCTATTCCAATCATGGAGTCCCACTCTGTAACTCTGGGCAATAGCTTGCTTAATCTCCACAACGGCCCCTCGCAGCGGGATGCCTGGCTTTCACCTTGGGGATGCCCAGTAATGGGTTATCTCGCAGGGGAATACCAGGACGGGTTCCCTAAGCAAGCGCTGGGACGCTTGCGGGCAGCCATGCGCTCTACAAATCAAATTTCATTTCATTTCATTTACCCCTATTGAATGATGTTTGTTCAATATCTTTTAGCATGCCCAGTATAATACGATAAGCATTTTTAATTGTCGACTTTATATACTTCTGAATAGATTCTGGGTTTTCATAAATGTGTCCCAGGCCAATCTTATGGAAAGTTTCCCTCACATATAGCAGCCATGGGATCTGCATGGCATGTTCAAGAAGTTTAGTGCAGTCTTGTAAGATTTCTTTTGAAAGTTGTAAATCTTCAGACTGCCAATTTTTCCCCCATAAAAGTAAAGGGAAAATGTGAACGATGTCACTCACAAATTCTATACACATCTCTGAATGACAAAAAATATTTGATGAACCGGATGGGATTGATAAAAGATGCTTTAGGAACTTATTTTCCACAATTTGGATCTTGGTGCATTTATGTATACCCCACACCCCCGCCCCATATGTTGCAACGGGCATGCATTTGGCTTTATACAGGGTCTTTAATTCAGCAATCGATTTCTGGCCCAACTTGCTGGAAAAACGAAAAAGGGCCTCTATAGATCGAGTTGTCTTCTGCACACGTGCTGATATTAAAGGGTCCCAACTCAGAGTTCTATTAAATAAATTTCCCAGATAATTAAAATTATCAACTTTTTCAATGGCCACATTATTTACTACATACCTGCGAGTTTTTGGTCCCTTTCAGGCCACAAACCATTGCAAAGGACTTTGTGAAGTTGACCCTAAGATCCAAGTCTGACATGAAATCATTAAAAGCTTTTAAACAAGCTTGCATGCTATTTGCAGTAAGGGTCATTAACACGGTATCGTCTGCGTAGGATAGAATAGGTATCCGTTTGCCATTTACTTTAGGGAAATCGAAGCAGTTTTCCAACAAATAATTTTCCAACCCATTTGTGTAGACTAAAAACAAGAAAGGAGCCAGAATACAGCCCTGGCGTACCCCTTCAGTATATGGGATGGGTTTTGTCTTCTCGCCCCCCGGGCCAAAACTAAACCTCACAGTAGTGGCAGCATGCAATCTACGAAGCAGGGTAACCAGCGGCTCCTCAAACCCCATGGACTCAATCATCTGCCATAGCTTTTCTCTACAGACAGTGTCAAAGGCACTGGATAAGTCCATGAAGGCCAGGTGAATATAAGCTCCCCTGGCCCTCATGTACTTACCCATAATTAAAGCCAAATTTAGACACTGCTCCGTGGTCCCCTTACCTCGTCTGAAACCATACTGTGAGTCCACAATAGTACCAGATGATTCAGCCCATGCTTCCAGGCGGGCCAGTATAACCCTACCCATCAGCTTACATGATCCATCTATAAACGAAATTGGCCTATAACAGCACGGGTCACTTTTATTACCCCTCTTAAAAATCGGTACAACTACTGCCTCTTTCCATGAAATTGGGATGCGCCCAACCACTATCACTCTAAATACATTGAGTAACAAAGGTGCCCACACCTCAACATTATATTTAAAAAGATCTAAAGGGACTGCATCAGGCCCTGGGTGCCTTTAACGAGATGCCTTTCCTTAAAGCTTCCACGACCTCAGGAAGAGAGTGCGAAATACTAAGTGTTAATGCTAAATCTAAATGAAGATCACTATTCTCCTCAGTAACAGGTGTCAAACAAATCCCTTTTGGATTAAAAATGTTTGCATAATGTGCCTCCCAAATATCTCCTGGTATCTGTGTCACCATGTTGCCTTTTTCCTCGCTGTTGAGGAAGGGACGATTTATTACTTCCCAGAATAGCCTACTATCCCTCAAATCTGAGGCTTTTTCCAGGTCATCCCAGGCCTTTTTTTAAAAATCTAGTTTACGCCTATCAATAGTGTCCCTATATAATTTCCTTGCGTTTTAACCGACTCTTTATCCCGTGGTACTTGGTGTAATGCCTTTGTTAAAATTGTTTGAGCTGCAGAACATTCAGCATGAAACCATTTACACTCTCTTAATTTTTTCTTGCCCATGGTTTTAAGGAGATGAGGTGCCACATTACCACAAAGTTCCTCAAAGTTCTTAATTACAATTTCAGGTGCAGAAGAGGGAGTTAAACAAATTTCTATCAATGCGCTATTTTCTCTAAAAATCTCTTCCTCCAATTTTCGTGCATCGACCTTGTCCCACTTAAGGCTTACCCCTTGATTCTGACTATATTTAATTGGCTGTTCAAAGGTCTGAATCTTCTCAGTCATAGGGCTTAAGTACAGGACTAGAGGGTTATGATCACTAACAGGATTCGCTTCAACCAGAAAGTTATTGACAAAATGGATATACCTGTTAGAGACCAAGATGAAGTCAATTACACTTGTTTGGCCCCCCGTCCCTTGAAAAGTCGGTATTTCCAGCGATTTTGAGAAAGTTGGCACATCCAATACGTAAAGATCATTTATCACAATGATATTGTTCAAGGCGCCACCTTGCGGTGAATGCTTAAAGTGCGCCATTGGTTGATCATTAGGATCTATCACACCACAAGCCCTAGACCCACTAAACTTACACAAGGTACAATTGAAGTCCCCTACCCACATAATAAACAGTGAGGAGGAGGTATTAGTCACTTTAGCTATCTCCTCCTGCAATTTATCGATAACAAATGTGGCATGGGGGTCGAAGATATTATAGTACCAGTTGATTAAAAGCAGGGGCACAGGAAACAAATCTGTAATCAGGAGCAATTGGAACCAAGGTTAAATACGTCAACATCAGTGTCTTAACGGTGGCATACTTTACAGAAATAGCGGTCAGTATACTGCTCTTAGCCCTTCCCGCTTGTGAGGGCTCAGCATACACGTTAAAGGATTGATAACCATTTAAGCTTTGGTCCTCTCTGCTCCAGGTTTCCTGGAGACAGATTATGTCAAAGGTTTCTATATATTTTAACCATAACTCATCCTGTAACCTACGAGCAAGGCCTGCTATATTCCAGGAAATCAAACTAAAAGGACACCCTCCCAGTTGGCTATTTAGTGAAGCTAAATGTGTGACTCCTACATACAATGAAATCCTTAATTCCAATTGGGTATCATCTCCCCCACCCTGGTCAACATCTGCATGAGCCATCAGTGTAGTAAAATCTAAATTTGTGTGAGTGATGGACTTCATCCCATCTAAGGACCGTTCCCTCTCTCTCCCTATCCTTACAGAGCTACCAGCCGGTGCCCCACCCATTTCTTCCGCTGCAATATTCCGGACAGGGGATTCCGGGAGTCAGTCCACCCCCTCCAACCCCATCAGTGGATCAAATCTGTTTCTCATTGGCAGGTACTGTACTGCCCAATCCAGTTGAGTCTCACCAAACGGTCCCCCCCTACTGTGATTATATAATGGGTGAGGTAGTGCAAGGTTCACATATGGATAAAAATATTCTAAGTGTAAAGATTGGATATTGCCTATTCTAGCAAACCTTGCCTCTCATCAGATGTAATCTACAACCCATGGATTTCCCTGGGTCCCAATGGGCTCCCCTTCGAGCTTTATCGCAAGCTCCAACCTGACATATCCACATCCCTCATTGGGTTATACACTGAGGCAAACTCTGAGGCCATTTCTGCCACAAAATTGACGAGGCCACTATCATGGTCCTCCCCAAGCTGGGCCACAGTCCAACAACTTGAGCATCTTTCCAACTCATATCTCTTATTAACAGCAAGGTAAAATTATATGCCACGATCCTAGCAAACCTGCTGCTGATGGTGCTCCAATGCTTGGTGCACCAGGACCAATGCGGAGTTATCCTGCAGCGCAGCACCAGACACTGTATCTGCCAAGTACATGTAGTCCTGTCCCCTATCAAAACATTCAAAGACCCGGCGTCCTTTCTGTTGAAAATGTTTGAAAAAGAGTTCAACACAGTAGATTGGACTTATCTCAATGAGGTGTTGGGCGGGATGGGATTTGGACCTCAATTCCGGCGATATGTTGGGGTCCTCTATGCAGGTGCTCATGCCCGATTGTGGGTTAATTGCGTTTTGTCAGATGCTTCGCCAGTGAGGAGAGGCACCAGACAGAGGTGCCGCAGTCCACGCTTTTATTTTCACTCGTTATTAATCTGGTGGTGGTGTGGATTCGCTGTGATACCAAGGTATGGGGTTTCGATTGGGTATTGACGATGGAGGACCGTATAGCAGTCTACAGATGATGTCCTTTCGTCTATGTCCAAACTAGCTAAAACAGGACCCCGAATTTTCCAGATGCTGGACATGTTTGGGTAGGCATCGGGCTACAAATGAACTGGGGCAAGTCCTTGCTGGTCTGAATAAAAGGATACCATCAGGATGAGGCCTTGCAATCTAGGATCACTGTACAGCGGATTCACTCTCAATACTTCAGGGTGTATATATTCTGGGAGCCGGGCTTGACATGTAGCCTGCATCTCGTCTCCATGATGCACACGGCAAGGGAGGATCTCTCAACATGGCTTAATCACCCTCTCAACACCATGGGAAGGGTCGACTTAAACAAAATGATTACCTTACCCAGACTCCTCTACGTCTTATAGAATTATCTCCATCACATCCACAAGCCTGGTTTGATTTTTTCTGGCCATTGAATGAAGATTTATTTGGGCTGGAGTAGCACCTACGGTGGCCTTTGGGACTTGCACATGAGCAATGTATGATGGGGGCCTGGCCATTGCTGATATGCACCTTTATTACTGGGCGACACAACTACACCCCATTAATGGCTGGCTACATGGAGGGTGGGGTGACCTGGCATACAGAGGTGAACTGGCCATTTTAGGACTGGACACCATGCTCCGTGTACTGTACAGCAACCCTATTGCCTCAAATGTCCCACAGTAAAACCAAGGATCATTTGTGCTGTTGAGACTGGCTCTCTGATGGATGGGAGGGGATCACAAGCCCACAAGAGATACCCCTTTATGGGTGGGCAGGAGGTTGGCTCAGATATCCACGCTGGAAGGATTTATGGAATGGGATAACATTGGGATATCAAGATTTGGAAACGTGGGGGGCAGCCATCATATGAAATCTTTCAGGATCTCCAAACAGAATTTCAAATGCCTTCATCCCAATTCTATTGCTATCTTCAACTCCAGCATACCGAAAGAACTTCCTGAGTTTATTCCCCTGGAAAATAGAATGTTTATGGGCCATTTAGGAAAGGGTGAGGTATCCCAGATTTATTGATACACTCGCCCACCTCCGTGACCCCTCTTAGAGAAAGGTTGGAGGGCTGGGTGGGGACTTCGGAGGAGGCCGACTTGTGGGATGCCGGCATGGCACCATTTTGGCCAGGCTCTGCTTCATTTAATTCAAATATCTCTACCAGGCATATCTGACCCCTCTCTGCCTGTGAAAGGCGGGTTTGTTGGACTCATGCTGCAGGTGTAAGAATCCCTTGGGGAACTTTTTTCATGTTGTGTGGCAATTCCCAGTGATACAGGTATATGTGCTGCTGTGCTAACTGTCTTATCTGCAGTGCTGGGCATGACAATTGATGCAGATGCGAAAATACCCTTACTTGGTATCCAGGAAGAGTTAGGTGGAGGGGGGGAGGACTTTGATTGGCCTGGTCACACTATTAGCTAAATGAGACGTTGCCTGCAACTGGACCTCCGCTGTAGCCCCTTCGGGCGCAGTGTGGACTAAGGGGATGGACTGGTGCTGTAAACTGGAGAAGATATATGAAGCCAGGGGATGTTCTTGCAAATATGGTAACATTTGGGAAAAATGGTAGGACTATCATGGATTATCACCTTAGATGTGATCAGGGGGACCTTTTCTAAGTGTGGGGGGATTACCATGTTGAACTTGTTCCAAATTTATAAATCACCGATGACAACATTTGTATTATTTTTCTAATATACAAGGCAAATGCTTGGATGTTGACCTGTGAAATGTCAACACTATTTTTCTATTTAAAAAAGTACATGTCCAAGTTTTTAATTACAATACCCCTTGCCCTATGGGCTGTCCAGGGCTTCGTTTATTGGTGAATTATATTGAAAAAGAGACAAATGGCAGCAAGGGATAATTAACACTGCACTAACCAGCTGGACACTACTTTTTAAGAAACACAGAGTCGCTGTTGCCCACTTCCAAGGTCCACTGCCAATGAACCTCCCCACTGTAGTACAAAAAAGAAAGCACAGAGAGGCCACACAAAAGTAGAAAAGCACAAATGCTAAACAGAACATGATCTATCTGGACTCTTCAATGATGTTTGTCAAAATTTTTAATAGTTGGTTGAATCACAAAAGTGAGTGCCGAAGCAGCTAACAAGTTTCACCCTGAATAGGGCTTCCTCAGGGCTGCAAACATAACATGAATACAGGCAAACAACAATAAATGACAAAACATACAGAACACACAGACATAACATTCCTAGATCTGCCAAGATTCTTATACATTTATAAATAGAAAAAATATATCTGTGCTCAATATTCTTGGGCAGGGACATTTACATATTCAAAATTGAGTGCAATCTCTCTAAACTATAAACTCAACTTGTGAAAAGTACCCATAGATACAAAGAGCCGAAAGGAAGAAAAGGAGGAAACCAACCACCAAACATAATCGTAGAGAATTCCAAGGAAGAGCCACAACAAAAAGCCAGAGTCAAAAGAAAGATACGTCCTTAAGTCAGATCCACCAGATATAGTGAACTTTTTCAAAATGGTTTAAAAAAATTCAAATGAGTCATCAAATGCACACTCCTGTGTGTCTTGCACTACCACATGTGTCTGCCAACGTGACAAGAACACAGTTAAAAAGTTGCTCCTCACCAATAATAAACCGTACTGCGTTTTGTAGTATGTTCTCAATAGAACGCAGAGGGTGAAGAGATCTGTGTTACCTATACAAACACACCCAATGTCACTGATATGGCCTAACTCAGCAAAAAGACATAAAACACAAACATTTTTTGACACGCATTATGGCGTCGGCAAGAGACAACCAAAGACAACTCTTGTCATTACTTCAAACTGATTACGTTAATTCACAGATTATATATCCCAATCATCCAATGCGAATCAGCGATAGAAATGTTCACTATGGTAAGTTAAACATTCATAACAGAAAAACAAAAAAAAACTAAATTCTATATGAAGTATCAAAGGTTAAAAGGAAATATATTAAATACAATTACAGTACGATCGGGGAAGAAACAATCATTAATACACCCACTTTGTAGTGCTTCCCTGACCCATCGAATAGCATCTGAAAACGGGCTATAATAGCATAACACCATTCATATTAAGTTTGTAGTGTTAGTCAAGTATGTCATATGTTAAAACTGTTAGTTTCCCTGGAAGTCCGCTTTTGCGGATGGTTAGTCACTCACTTTCAGGAGATAGGTCACAATTGTAGGAACCATAGATGGACAGTCCTGATGAGGGTGACAGGAGCAGCATAAGTCATCGAGAACCTGCTAGCCCATAAGGAGGCTCGCTGTATTTTTTCTGAAAAGTCAGACCAGGAAGGCTTGAATGACTCAATTGAGTGGCATAAGGTGGTACGATGATGTCATTCACACCGTCCCTGTTCTTGCTTGTCGGAAGACTTATACATATACCCATACCCATCTTTAACACCTTATTGGCTTGGTTGGTTTGCACTGTTCAGTGCTTGTTCACTTTACAGTTAATGAGTAGTTTTCTACTATATGATTCACAATATGTAGCACACCTTAATGCACAAAAACTGCAATGTGGCTCCGTTCTTGATGCTTTTGCCTCCGTTGGTGCCAGGATTGTTGGTGCCAAACCAATAAACTGAAGATGACTAATGGGTACTGAGCTTTGTGGCGTGTGGGCTGTGAATGACTTATCCATTAACAGCAGGTTTTGTTCCTCTCTGTTAGTCAGGCCCTTTATGGTATAAGCTTCTTAGACGTATACATGTTAATTGTAAACAAAGTGCCACAGGGTCTCTCAACTATGCCACCACAAGATAGACATACATATACACAGTATCAGACTACATTTATTCCATAGTGCCAAACAATAGACTGTCATGATGACAAATAATCAGCAAAACTAGATATCTCACTCAGATATCTGTGTCAGTGACCACAAATGTCATGTACATTCTTTTTACACATAGTAGGAGGAGAAACATCTGAAAATACCAAAGGAAACAGCAACAGATAATTGGTTAATTTTACCAGTGGAGCCACATCCAATACCTCACAAAAAGTATCCATCCAACATCACAAGAAAACTAAACAGGGCAGTACTACTATTCTTTAAGCACAGGTTCCTTCCAATCCAGTCTTGCTGTATCTGGTGGAAAGCCACAAACATATGTCAGTGGTGAGCCACAAGCACTGTGTCATACAATGGTGAGACACATCAACTGCTACATCCAGTTCTCACACATGGAGGACGTAGCCAATAAGAAAGAAAACTAGAATGGTATGTCGCCACAACAACATTTTGTTGGAGCACATGATGGCACACATATCGCAAGAGGACCACCACAAGATAGGAAACAGGTCCAATGGAGTTGCAGCAACTTCCATCCCATCACTGTGCAAGTAGGCTTCATTACAGATTTGTAGTCTCAAAGTCTTGGACAGACATTCCCAGGAACAATCCATGTCCACTTTGCACTTATACACAGCTCAAATACCTGCTGATGTCACAACTCTGAAATGTCCAAATGAGGATGATATGAAGGTCCCTAAAAATAATAAACAAAAAAAAGATTAGCTAGGTAACAACAATCCCTGTAACAACAGAAAGACATCTCAATGCATACTTACAGTCACAAGAAGAAACTGTTTGTGAGCTGTTGACGCATGCCACCTTCTTCCTCTTCACTACTTCCATCATCATTAGACATTCTAGGATCATCACCTGGTGGCTCCTGTTGGTCTTCATCCTCTGCGATGAGAGGTATATTCTGTTACAGTGCCAGGTTCTGGAGCATGCAGTAGGCGATGGTGATCTAGAGAACTTAACAAGTCCCAAAAATTCAACTCTTGAAGAAACCCTTTAGTGTATAGCCCTAAAAGCTCGAAATGCCAAATTCGTAGAAGAATATACAATTTTTAACAATATTAAACATGTAGTGAAAACACAGGAATAACAGAAATTAAAAAATTTTAAAACTAGGATTGATGTATAAAAATTGAGCAATTTATTACAAATCATTAAAACCGATGTTCGATAACATCAGTACAGTGCCATACATAAAATTAACATCATGATAAATTAAAAGAATGTCAATACATATATTTAACAATAAAAATCACAAAGATCAGAGTTGTCACAGTTGTCGACGCAGCGTTTCGGTGTATTTCAATATCACCTTCATCAGGACAAAACAATTCTATATAGAGAAAACATACAATTAACATCCTAGGACTTAATGGTTCAACAATTATTTTTAATTTTCAGGGGCACAGTCATGTTCTCACATGTTATTATATTATATTATCTACGCAGATATACATTCGTATTGGTGCAATAATATGGCATTCGACTTACAACGGGCTATACATTTGGATCCTTAAGCATGTGACCAAGGGTCACTCGTAGGTAGCTATAGGAAAATAGACCATTGTGCATACCTGCGAAGATTTAATTCATTATCCCTCTTGTTTCAATTGGAGGTTGTATGTTGATGGTAGCTCATAGGATAGAGGCTCCTCGTTCATACATCATATATAACATTCCTTTATGTGAAGGGCATAAAGTGACACAGAACGACACAGCAGTCGTTCTGTGTCAGCGCGTCGCAGAAGAATCGTTGAGTCAACACAGGGCCATCGAAGTGCCTAATATCGCCAGGGGAGAGGATCGACGTCGCAGCAGATTCCGCCGCATCACTGGGAAGTCTGTAACAGGGCCTGTCGCGGCTCATTGCCAGAGACGAGGATCGACGTCGCATCAGACGCCACCGTATCTCCGGGAATTGTATCACAGGGCCTGTCGCGGCTCATTGCCGGATAAGAGGATGGACGTCGCAGCAGAAGCCGCTGCATCACCGGGAAGCGTGTTGCAGGGCCTGTTGCAGCTCTCATTGTGTGAAGCATCTCGCATTGCCGGAGAAGAGGATTGACGTCGCAGCAGACGCCGCCGCATCACCGGGAAGCAGGTTGCATCAAGAAGAAAGCACCATCTTTGTTTCTTTGCATCGGATCTTCACACATCACCGTCCTTGCAACATTGTCGTTGTCTTGTGTTACGCATCTTAAAGTACATTGAACTCAGAGTGTCGCGTTTACCATCTTAAGAGAACTAAGCTAATTCTCAAGTCAAAAAAACTTTATTTCGGCAATTTCTGCCATAAAAGTACAGTAATATGACATTTATAAACTCGTTATCATAAAATCACAGAATAAAAATTGAAAGAAAAAAATATAAAAAGAGAACAACACTAACAGTTTGTGTGTATTAACTTAATAACCCCAAAAGTCAACAAGGTAGCAATGAGAAGAGGGTCCCGCCCCTTCAGGAAAATAACCCATAAAGTGCATTGGGCATAGACAATTATCTCATTTGAGGGCAACATTAGTGACATATTACACAACATCAACCTATGGCACATACTATTTAAAAAAATAAATAAACAGAAGTAGAGGTTAAAAATAAATAGGCTTTAATTAATACCATTTAAAAACAGGGAAATTGAACTTTAAGTAGAACAACGACAATAGAAATCACTACTCTAACAAATCACAAGACATCTTCGTTTGCACCACATTGAAATAAGAATTTAGCAATTGCAACGACAAAAAATGGATGGGTATCATGTTTTAGTATCCTATAGACCTCTCTATAGTTTCTTATACCCAGACTCCTGCTTAAGTTAAAGAACCCATTTAGATCTAGCAGCACTATATGCGGGGCAAAAAAAGAACACATGGATCTCTGTTTCTTCCACAACCTTGCACCCGGGACATAGCAATTTTTTTGCAGCCACCCAATTGTTGGTAAATGCAAAGAGGGGGAGCATCCAGTGCCTAAATTGGAGAAACAGATTCTTGGCTGGAAGAGGTTGAATAATATCTAAAGCAGGCTCCAAGCTATAGTGCTGCTTAATATCCAGAAACCTGGAGGTAAGACGAGATGAGTCTATTGTCTGGGAGATACTTGCCAGTCTATGTTCTTTCAAGCCAGATGTTAAGGATTGTTTAGATATATTAGGGCAGGACTCTTCAGGTGCAGCCCACAGATTATTTCTCCCTATTTTGCAAAATGTGTCCCGAATAAAGGACAACCAGGGAATCTTCCCCGCCCCCCCTAATGGACAATACTGATTTTAGTTCCTCTCTATAATTTTCCAACTCTGGGGTGCTCCATATCCGTCGCCAATAGAGGAGCAGGCGAGAAGCTATCAAATCAGCAATAGGAGAAATACCCAGGTCCCTCCTTAGAGGAATTAGGGGGGTACTTTCTGGGAGGCCCAAAAGTTGCCTTAAGAAATTGTTTTCGGTTACTGTCAGAATGTTACTAGGACAGTGGCTCCAAAGTACAGCTCCATACATCGTGGCTCCCCTTGCTTGGACCTTGTATATTTCTGCAGGGGGGCCAATAACTTTCACAGCGCAACTTCTATGAACTTTTAGGATCCCCCCACTTGCCTGAATAAGTTTTAGGTTTGCCTTATTAATCTGGGGACCCCATTCAATTTTCTTGTTTAGGGCAAGGCCCAAGTCATCGAAAACCGGGACCCTTTCTAAGGACTTGAGATGCAATTTAGGGTGCTGGCAGTTGGTAGAATCAGCATGGAAAACCATATAGTTTGTTTTCTTTATGTTTACCTCCAGATTCCTTTTTTTACAAAACAAGCTAAATTCCACTGGGACACTCTGTACCCCCATAGGTGTTTTCGATAGCAGTAGCATGTCATCCGCAAACATTAATGCAGGTATTTTGCGGTTGGCAAGTTTTGGGAAATCTGTATCCCTAACAGCCAAGAGGTCCTTAATTAAGCCGTTGAGAAAGAGGGAAAAAAGAGTTGGTGCAAGCACGCAGCCCTGTCTTACTCCCTTCTCAACCGGAAAAGGAGCCAATAGTTTCCCGCCTTTTCCAAATCTTATTCTGGCAAAAGTGCCATCGTGAAGACGTTTGAGCTGTTGACAGAGGTAAGCTGGAGCTCCCATCTCAAGCAATAGGCCCCACAGCTGGTCTTGATGCACCATATCAAACACAGATTTGAGGTCCACGAACGTTAGGTAGAGAGAACCCCCTTCCAATGTTCTAGTTTTCCAATAGATGAGCTGTAATCTAAACAGCTGATCTATGGTTGATATTTTGGACCTAAATCAAGCTTGTAAGGGAGTTAGTATATTATGTTCATTCATCCATGTCTGCAAACTTTCCAATAGAACACAAGCAAAGATCTTTTGTGTTACATAAATTAGGCTGATAGGCCTGTAATTTGCCGGTTCTAGAGGGGAACCCTTTTTTTAAAATAGGGATGATCTCAGCACCCGCCCAAGTTAGGGGGGGTTTCAAGCCATGAAGAATTGCATTAAAAAAACACTGCAAGTATGGAGCCCAAACGACCTGTTCAGATCTAAATAAGTCTCCTGGGACCTGATCCAATCTGGGAGCCTTGTTTGGTAAGACTTTGGCCAGGGCCACTGTTACCTCAGCCAACAAACAGGGAGGTATCTCGGTGAGAGGAACATGAATATAGTCAATAACAGGCTGGCCCATCAGAGTAGCCCCTAGTTGGGACTTTGAATATAAAGATTTAAAATCTCTTCACCAAACCTCCTCCCCAAGGTTTGGCTCGATTGCGGACCTGCCCTCTGGCTTTCCTGTTTTCACCAGGTTCCAGAATCCTCTTGGGTCTTTATCATCTAAGGCTTTTTTAATGGCCTGCCATCTGTCAATTTCCCATTCAGATATGGCAAGTAAAATAATTCTCTTAAAATGTGCCCTTGCTTCCTTGATACTCACATTGTCACCCTGTCGGAGTTTAATCAGCAGAGCACTCTTTGCATCTCTGCATGCGCTGTTATACCAGGGTTTTTACCTCTTTGTTCATTTCTTTTGGGTGTTAAGGTATTACAAAAGAACTCTGCCAGGGTTTCAGCCAAATCCAAGTGGTTTTTCCCCAACACCTCTATGTGGTCGGTAGTATCGCTATTATCTATAGTAGATCTTGCCTTTTCCAAAAAGGGGATGTAGGATTTGTACAGGGAAGCCATTGCCTCTGGTGATTGTGAGAATGTTCCCCAACAAATTATTTTATCTCCATCAATTGCTACTAGATCATATGGGGGAGGTTTAGTTGCAGCCTGACCTACTGTCAGTTGCACAATCCAAGGTTACAACCAGTGGATTATGGTCACTTTCAACACGGATCTGAACCGAAAAGTTCACAATCCTGTCCCAGAAATCCACACTTACTAGAATATAATCTATTGTTGAGGCCTGACCATTCCTTTCAAAAGTATATTTCCCTGGATTGTCAGCAAGTAAGCAACTGTTACAAGCTCTCAATGAATGACCAAGGGTAAGCGAAGTCAGCTGGAAGACTAAAGGGGTCCAGCCCCTCATTGGGTAATGATTGCACATTGGAATTTCCCAGGTTGAATCCTCATCACCCGTGATAGGGTGGGGTAAACCGATTAAAGTTTCAAAGTGAAAATTGAAATCCCCACCAATGATAAGATAGACTTGCTCAGGCAGCACAGAAATAAAAGCAGCCAAGCAGTCTAGCATCTGAGATGTCTGTCCATACCTCACAGGGTGGGAATAAACGTTGATGATAGCCACCTTTGGGAAGTTGCTAGAGGAGAGAAGGATACATACAATATCTGGGGAATGGGTTTCTATCATCTTAACTGCACAACCTAGGTGTACACCAACCCATATACTCAAGCCTCCTGATGGTCCTCCCCTAGGCCCTTGAACAGCCGCTTTGCAATATGTGGCAAACCCTTCTCTGTGGAGGTATTTCAAGGACCAGGTCTCCTAGAATAGGCAGATCTCGTGGGTGTCAATGAATTGGCCCCAGTCCGGAAGGTCAATGTTAGCATTTATTCTAGCTATATTCCAGGACAACATCTTTAAGCCTTGCGGTGTTACTGCCTTGGTACTCTGTATTACTATATTAGCCTCCCCTCTCTCAGGGCTCCAGAGCAGATTCGCCTCCTCATGATCATCAAGTATTTCAACATTGGCCTCCGTGAAGCTATCTGCAATCCCTTTGGGGTTCTCTGATGCTACGGTAGCATTGCTCATCAGCAGTGAATAATTAGAGACCACAACACCCTCTGGTCTTTGGACTTCCCTATCCTTAGTTAAAACTGTTGAATCCCCCATTCGGATACAGTAGAGACTACCCCCACGCAACAGAGCATAATACTATCCATAACCTCTTTTATATCGTCTAGAGTTCCCGTAGAGGGTTCTACACTCGCTAATTCCCTGCATGTAGTCAGTATATGATCATCGGCCTGAACCCCATCATCACTAGGGAAGGAACCTAGCTGTTGGACCTTGGGGATTAAATGTTGACTACTAGAGATCAGTCAGTCCACCTGGTCTAGAACACTAAATCTATTACTTACAGGAAGGGCGACTGATGGCAAAATATCGTAGTTACGGCACCTGTTATTTACACTACTGGCCTGAGACCTAGGCTCCCAACTTTCCCATGATTTACCCCTTCTCTCTGATGGATGGTTAAAAGAGAAGGGAGGATAAAAGTAGGTTAGGGAAAGAGACTGTATCCTAACGGCCGCCCGCATCGATGCCAATCGCATATATGTTCTACTACCACCCGCCTGTCTCTATTTATCAAAATGCAATCTCCCTCGATACATTTCTTTCTTTGTCCCACCCAGCCAACTCTACGAGCAAATAGGATTTCACTATACACCTGTGGAGGAAGTGGTCTATTAACGTTTAGCCAATGAGTTCACTTATGTTTTAACTCGGTATACAACTCTTTACCCTGTTCCAACATAGGAACACCAGCCAATACAACAACATATGGAATAAATGCAGGTGGTGCCTAAGCCCACGTTCGCATTGATTTCTTCCCCACCATGTGTCACATTGCCTTGATTCCGGGTAGAACCAACCACATTGTTCCCTCTAGTGGGTACTAATGACAAGTTGGGAGGCAGAGAAGTAGATGGTAAATTAGTAGAAACAAGAGGATTACACATTACATTCGTAGTTGTTACAGGGAGCCCAATATGATCCCCCAGTAACTTGTCGCAGCTGGCATGATTAGGCGCAAGAAGTGAATCTAGATGCAAGAGTTTATCCTCTATTAGTAAGAGTCTTTCAATGATTGGTTGAAAAGATGTAGTGAGTATGACTCCCAGTTTGTCCCAAAAGTCCTCGTCAACTTGATGTAAATGAGCACCAGCCATGTCCGAGTGGAGTGAACTCAATAAAGGATTAGATGACATAATCTCCGGTAGGGGTGGCGTTACAGGTAACTCCGATGCGCCAGAACTGTTGGCTTTACGGGTTTTTGCGTTTTTTTTCCTCTAGGGGCCCCCACCCCGTTTCACTTTGTTGTGGGTTCAAGCTGATACTACCATTTTAAGTATAGTATTGTGGATTTCTGTCGTTTATGGTCTTGTGTTAAATCTATATAAAAGATACTTATTTTTAATATACAACTTGTGTGGTGTCCATCTGTAGTGTTGTTACTTGATTACTGTATGTGTTCACAAATGCTTTACACACTGCCTCTGAGATAAGCCTGTCTGCTCGTGCCAAGCTACCAAGGGGGTGAGAAGGGGTTATTTTAGGAGAGTACCCCCTTACCCTGACTAGAGGCAAGGGTCCCTATTGGTCACAAGTACCTACGTGTGCCAACGAGAGACCCCTAAATCTAACAACTCATTGTTCACACTAACAGGCACACACAAAATGCCATGTTATCACACATACCAGCATATGTTGAAGGGAACCAGCATTCCAAATCATTTATATATGACACACAACAGCATACATACCATATCCATGTATGAGGCAATTTGAATACATGCCTGCAATAAAATGACAGTATAATGATATTTTATCAGTGATAACAGGCTTAGGAGAGGCCATTCCAGGGGGTAGACAGTCTAAAGGGTCCCAGCAACTTACATATTATATACAGATGTTTACAGGCTAACAAAGATCAATTGTAATCACAGTAAGTTCCACCTATGACCGCTATTCTGTAATCAACATTTGTCAGAATTGCACTGAGCACATAATACTCACAAATATGGTATGGTGGACACTGTCATGTTGTGAAGTCTGCATTACAATAACAGTCACTTCTGGTATACACTGTACATTTGTTAAAGGATCCATATGAACACTTAACTATGAAAAATATATCACTGCCATTGCACAAGTTAATGCCACTCTGTGAGGAGGGTGTGAGGACTTGGATTTTTCAGGGCCTCTGGCAAGTAGGAAATCTGTACCTCATCAAGCATACCACCCCTCTCCCCCTGAGTATCATCCAGAATTAACATTGGGTGAAAGAGGCTTCAGCCTCCAAAACGAGTTTAAAAAACGCTGTAGGCAATGCTTTCCAGCTCATTTCACCTGTCACAGTATGTTTTGGGCTCCTCTCAAGGTGACCGTGTTAAGGGAGTGTGGGAGATTTACTTAGATGCTCATTTTACACATAGCAATGGGTATCTAGACATGGTGAAGGCCTAACCCACACTAATGGAAAATGCAAGTGCAACACCTGCAGCCTATTTTAAAAGTCACGGTAGATAGTTTCTACCCCAGCAGACACACCCATAGGCTGTTATTTGTTATAGTGACAGTCGTGGCTCAAAGGATGTGTATGCCTACAGTGGAGACTGCCGCAGTAAACTACGCTTGCCAATGGAACGTGCTGCATTGCAACCGCCAGCTACTTTGAACCACGTGGTGGGCGGAGTGTCACACGCCTTTCACAGTCATTGGATAAAGTCAGAAAATGTGACCGCCGAGGACCAATATTTTTGACCTCCTTCACAGAAGACCCCCTATGCGGTCTACTTATATGTAGCGATTTGTAAATCAACTCACTTGCCCCCAGAAACTGCTGCTTTTCACACCTCCCCGTCTATCAGCTGCTGTTTTCATCCTATGGGAACTGCACTTACACACTTTACAGGGAGCAGGGCCCTTGCCTTCATACCTGAGGAGCTGGAGACCCTGGTAGACCCAGTCCTTCCCCTGTATAGGCAGCTCTACGGCACACGAGAGGAGCGGGTGAGTACTATTCAAACAGAATGTACTCAGCTACATGTCAGCATGTCAGGTATCCATACTTATGGGGCAGATTGTGGCAGTGAGACACAGACAGGCTTCAAGGTTATATTTGTATGAATTTGTGTTAGGAAATATCAAGGGAGATATGTTCTGGTGTATGTGTGACAGTACTGTTATGTACTTTACATCATATTTGTCATGTTCATACATTGCTATAGGCTACACACTTTGTATGGGCATTTCTATGCATGTAGATATCTCTTGTAGCCAATGTTAAATGTGCAAGCCATTTAGTGAAAGATGTGCTGGATGAGTCATAGGCATCTACACCCAAATAGTGATTGTAATCTGTGAATTGAATGTGTGGTTCATAAGAAATGTGCGTACATTCACACCGATCACTCAACACACATAGGCCACATAAACATGACGTCAGGGATATAAAAACAGCTCACAGACCCATTCACAGTCAAAAACAACGGTCATGTCAGATATAGGATGGCCACCAGGGGCTGTATTACAATAAGTGCCCCGGGGGTGCAAGGGCGTTTGCACCCGCTTTGCACACCCCAGGGTCTCTTTGGTATTATAGAAGGGGTGCAGATGCTTGTGCATCCTCTTCTATAATACCGATAGCGCTGGCGCACTTAAAGCGCAAGCGCTATCAACAGAGGGTGTTCTCTCATTTGCATAGGGACATAACCTATGCAAATGAGGGAATTCTTTTGACTCTGTGCCCGCACCATATTACAGACGTGGGCGCAGAGTCAAAGAAGCCCTCAGGAGGCACAGTGACAGTGCGCCATTTAAAAGGTGGTGCACTGTAAGTGCACCTCCTTAGAGCAGCCCTCTGCAGGGGGTAAAGGGGGTCCCGTGGACCCCCCAGACATCCCCTTGCAGATGGGTGCAGTCACTGACTGCACCCGCCTGCAAGGGGATCTCTATTACCCTGTAAAAGTGCAGGTGGGTGCCGCCTGCACTGTGAAAACACGGAGTGGCTGCTCCGTGTTTTCACATGAATGCGCTGCCCCAGGGCAGCATGAGTTCTTTATTTTCTTTTTAGAGTTTTATATAGTGCAAACTAGACCCGAAGATATTGGGTATCAGAGCGCTTTACATAGCACTAGTTTCCTTACACAAGGACACATTCACTTTTATTAGGCACATGGAGATTAAGTGATTTGCCCAGAATCACAGCAAGTTGAGCGTCGTTGCCAAGACACGAACCCGGTTCCCTGGCTTTTAGGTCCAACGCTCTAGCTGTAAGGCTCCATCCTCTCCAGCGGATAGCGCATACATGATAATAGAAGACAACCAAGAAAAATGCCATTACTGCTCTACACTTTAAATCATTTGAAGAAGGGTGCCCGAACCATACATCAATACAACGTGTTTTTTTGTTGCCATACAGCTTTTTTGAGCTATTAGATTTGGTTGTTTTGTGCCCAATCAAGGATAAGATTCTATTTTATGTAAATTGTTGTAAATATTGTATAGGGGCATTTATAAAATTGGAGGTTACCTGTAGCTTGGTTTGGCATTTGGGGTGCAACTGAGATTGTTTAAGTGTGTTAACATTTCTCCCCAAGGACGAGTAGCGTGTATGGTGTTTGTGTAGAGTGAATGGTTGTATGGAAGTGTTTGAATGTAAGTGGAAGTGAATTTCTCCCCCTTTGTCTATGTTGTATTTTTTGTATCTACAATTTATTTAGCTCCATCACATTTATTAGAGTGTTCCCTTTAAGATATAATTGAAAAAATGTTTGTGCTATTGAAATAAAAGCTACTAATGAGCTTAAGGTTGTATTGATGTATGGTTCTTGCTCCCTTCTTCAATTGATTTAAAGTGTAGAACAGTATTGGTATTTTTCTTGGTTGTCTTGTTTAAAGTGCTCAGCCTTACTGCTTGTGAACCGTACCCTTTATTGTTACATGGGTTCATGATAATAGGGCGCATCATGATAGTTTGTGCCCGGCGCACTTTTTAAAAGGTGCGCCGGGCGCAAACAATCACAATGCATAATACGGCCCCAGATATACAGGTTGTTAAGGGAAGTGTGGCCATATGATGGCCATGTCTGAACAGTAGGCCTAGCATGCAGAGACTAAACCCAGATAATGATTTGTGCCATTAATGGTCCAATAACCCGGCTGTAGCACAGTTATTTGGCCAATGGTACGGATGTACAGAGTAGTTCCTCTGTTGATCTACATATCCTCAGCTGTGGCCTTATCAAGTTATACAGGACAATGAATTTGTATGTATGTTCTTAGCGTAGCAATATATTTACAGGTATATGATGCGAGGCCCAGACCTGGGAGTCCCGTCCATGGATTCATTTTGTCTATCTGTATGATTGCCTAAGGAAAGGCACCTTAATCATACCTGTTTGCAGTCAGACTGTCAAATGAGTAATGCTTTTATTATATGTGCACAGTTATCATGTCAAACATGTTACCAGCTGATAGTTGGTTGCATCTACAGTGCAGTTTGTAAATACATCACATGCTGTGTTATATTGTGACGCCATGATTGTTGTACAATGGTATGTTGATGTCGTCTCATTCAAACTGGCACATATGGCATTGTGGGCCCGATTCACAGAACTAACTTAAGATCCTAAACTTACTACTTTTGGTATTCACAGAAGGCATTTAGTAGTAGTAAAATTAAGATTTTGTCTTAAGTCTGTCTTAAGTCTGTCTTAAGTCTGTCCTAAGTTTGTCTTAAGTTTGTCTTAAGTCTGTTTTGGCATACTCAATATGGACAAGGTCAGGATGGAAGGTGGTGCTAAAGGGACCTGAACATGTAGTGGAAATGCTTTTTGTTTGTTTTGGTCACCCTGTGCACTGCAAACAAGCAATCTATCTCATTAGATGGTTAAGCTAGCTGTGTATTACTTATGTGACACCCTAGGAGATGATGTACATCTTGCATGTCTGCTAAGTGTCTCAACCCTTTTCAGCCATAGGTCATCCTGTGGTGGACCATCTCCCAGAAGTTGCATACCCTGGGGGGGAGGTCACACATTGGCGCAGTGGCCACTGTTGGAAATGGTGGCAGTACTTGAGAGGATGGACCCGGAAGATCGCAGAGGTCCAGCTGGGCCTGTCACCCCCAGGTAGAAGAGGCACACGCTTCACCCTGACCCCCTTATTGGCCCGCAAACTGGCAGTGGCCTACCCAGACCGTGATGGGCAGTTGAGAACCAAACAGCAGCCAGGAGGGAGTGCGTACGGGCCTTAGTGAAATAATGTTCATGACCCTGCATGTTTTATTTCAGTCAGTTCTTGTCACTTCAAGCTTTTTGGAGACTCTGGTCCAAGGTAATGGGCATATTGTTGAATGTGAAGGTGTATGGTAATGTCCGTGTAAGCAGGACCTTTTCCATGATAGAATGGCCACATGGCAGCACAATGTCTCAGATGACATACATTATGTCTTGAAGTCATGCATGACATTGGTCCCAAACAGGTCACTTGCCATCCTAGTCTCTAGATTGAAGCACCCTCGCTTCTCTGTGTTATGTGATGCAGGACCTCTTGCATGTGACATGCCATACAATGCATTCTGGTAGCAGACAATGTGCAATTTAACCCCTTGGAAAGTGGGGAATAATCTGTATAATGAGAGCGCTACGACCACTGGTGCTCTCTGTTGTTCAGAATAGATGCTGACAGGTGTTACCCTATATGCACTAATGTCACATATATGACTGTTCCAAACATGAAGTGAGGGACTACAAACATTCTCTCTATCTCGACAATTGCATGTTTTGGCCAATGTGTACATGACAACATATGTCTGTGATAGTCTTATAGAGTAGATATTACCTAGTAACAGGGGTGTAAATACATAAATGGGAGCGCTATACATTCCCAATGGCATTAATGGGTGTCATAAGCCAGATCAACATGTAGATGACAAAACATGCATAAGTTGAAATCTAACTGGCCTGTCATGACTTGTGACTTAGCATAATATTGAAAAGTGTATATTCAGTCGGGTGGGATGCATATTTGTAGCTTTGGAGGGTCAATATGTGCTTGCTGAAATGTATCAGGGAGGAATAAGGTGACATGTGTGGGTGATATATGTACATCAGCACTAACTGCTAGCTTGTGATTAGTGTTGTCATAAGATGGTAAGTTAAACGATTCAAAGTACACAAAGAGTTTAAATAGGGTCAGAGGCCAAAATTTAAAGACTAAACGGGATATGCAGCCCCAAATTAACATATAAATACAGAATATATCCCATTGTCTAAGAGGTAGAGAAAGATAGGGAAAAACTCAACAGAGCCCAAGATTCATAAGGAAGACATATGGTTTATATGTATGGATTCCCATCACTCACCATACCTGGTGATTAGCTTCATCATTTGAGTACCCTTTTGTAAAGACTGACATTCTTGCTCCATAGATATCAGAGCTCTAGGATGTCAAAAGGTATAGTTGCCAAGATGAGCAGAATGTAGATTGTAGAGTGTATGGGACAGAAATAAAAGTGCAGTGCGAAGAAAGTGAAGTGAAAAATAAAATTGATGCGTAGACAGACTGTAAATTTTATTGATGTCTGCTACGATCAAAAGTTAAAAACAGTGTTAAGGACTGGTTTTAACAAATAGCCGTCCTTTACAGAAGTGGTCAACATGTTTCAGCACTCAGCGGTAAAAATAAACCTTGTGATTTCATCAGGACCTCTATATACAATAAAGCTACTGCTGTAAGTGTAAGCTAAACAAAGGTTTATTGCAAACAAAAAAAGGATACGATGTGAGTCAAATTTCTCACAGTCCAGAATTCCCCGACGGCTCTGAAGACCGTCAGAGGTACCGACTGATAGAGCGGTGCCTCCTTTTCCCTGAGCTGTTGCCAGGTGGGGTGAGGCTTTTTCCTCCATACTCACGAGACCTACTTGTGAGCCAATGAGGAATTTTCCCCTTCTGTTATGGACACACTTAATGACTCTTCAGGGCCTGGAGGTATTCTAAGCCACACGTCCTTTCAATAATCTGCAACCATTGACATTGGCTGACTAAAGAAGGTGTGCTCACATGCACCAATGTTGACTGTGTGTATTCCAAGGCAAACTCATGTACAGTGGTCCTCTGTGCTGACATCGCAAACTACTTGGAGACACATTTCTTCCTTTCAACTCTTCTATTCTACATGTGACTTCTATATAAGGTACTCATGTGCAACTTACAACTGCATCATCTGTTAGTAGACATATTTGTAAGTGGCATTTGGCAAGTGTGAACAGTGTGGAGTGTGCTACTCCATGCCACCTTCTTCTTGGTAGTGCTATTTTGCTGTAAGTTAACTGTTTCATGAGGGCTGCAGGTCAACATATTCAGGATTAGGAACAAGTGACCATATGCTGATTGCAGAGCCTTGTGTGGATAGCTAATTTTGCTTTCCATGTGTAATATCTGTTTGATAACATGAGGTAAGTATGGTATACTACAAGGGCCTAGGTTGTAAAAGTAAAGATATCTGCTGGTACATACATGAGGGGGGGACAACCTTTATAACGCAACTTTTAGCACGCAGAGCTATTACAACGCAGACTTTAAAACGAAAACCATTACAACGCATTACACTGGGGGGCGCTCTAGGATAGGGAATAGTTTTAATTTACTATCCAACACCTTCCCTAGTGTCCACGGTGACTGGTGTTGGAATAGTAAATTAAACTATTCACTATCCAGCACCCCCCAGTGTAATGCTTTGTAATGGAATGCGTTTTAAAACTTGCGTTGTTACAGCATGCGTGGTAAAAGCATGCGTTGTAACAACGTACATCCACATGAGGGTAGAGTTGGAACAAGTTACCACATGCAGTTGTATCTGACTGTGGTTATGACACCATTATGTGTGACTGTGCACAGGTCATGTAACTTTCATGCATGTGCTGATGGCTATGTATGAACTGATGTAGTCATCCGGTACATACTGTGAAATATGCAATTGTGTAGTGAGTTTTGTTATGACCTGTTTGGCCAGTATATAAATGCAATAGCATTTAACCTATTTGTACTATGTTTTTCAGTGTCAGACCAGGGCAGCGAAGGAGACAGGGCCACAACTGATGGGGAAGCAGCTAGCCACATTGGTTCATGTCATGACAGTGAGCTAGAGGGACCCAGTGGCTCAGAGGGTGATGGGAGTGCAAAGGAGGGGCAGATTGACACAACTGCAATATCATCTTTGTCGGAGTCGACCTCCAGTGAGCCTTCCCAGGTGGTGGTGGTTCACTCTAGACCTGCATCTGTAACATCAAAGTCCTCCACTCCCCCTACCATCTCCACCCTCACTGCTGCTCCCCAGCCAGCTGTCTGCCCCATACCCTAAAAGGGAAGGAGTCTCCTTCTTCAGAACCCTCACCCCCTGCCTCCCCTGCTGCCCTGAGTGTGGAGGCCAGTGACCCCCTGAGGCAGTTTTCTGTGGGTTAGATAGCAGTGCTGAATGCACTCTAGCTGCATAGCCATCAGCAGACATGGATGGTGTTGTGCCTAGAGGGTATTCATTCTGACATGTCTTCCCCACAGAGATCCAGGCTCTAGCTTCCACACTCATGGAAGCCTTCCAACAATCCCAACTTCCAACCCTCCTCCTGCCTCTTCCCCATCCACAATCCCTATGCCTGTTACTACTCAAAGCACACGCAAACCTCACCACACATCCACAGCCTGCACATAAACGCAAAGACATAAGACAAAAGACAGGCACACACCCCCTCAGCATGCAAAAGACACCCTCCCTACCACATCCATTGACAGACACGCAAACCACTACTCCCACTGCAGCACATGCAACAACTATAGACATACAGGCAGACACAACAGCAGCAGACATAGCTACTACAGACACCAAACTCACAGACACTACACCAGCAGACACATCACATCCCTCTACCTCCAAGACCCCACCCCTTGTCTCACCTCATCCCTAGTCTGCCCAAAATCTGTGCATGATTTCCCTTAACCTCTTCCCTACCCCACCTGACCCACCCCCTCCAAAACAAAAAGAGAGTACCTTGCCACCCCTACATACCCTTCAACATCAACCCCCAATAAAACCCAGCGTACCACACAAGCCCCAAATAAAAGGAAGAGTACCAGTCCTGTCACTGCTCCACCCCTCCTAAAACTCAAAAAGTCCTCTTCCACACCCCATCCAAGTTCTTCCATGGGGAAGTAAAGTAAGATGAAACAAGTCCCTCCCTCCCTATGCCCTTAACCACCCTTCCCAGGTGCAAGATCCCTAAAATGGTTAAACACAGCCCTCCCAAAACTGAGCCCTCCCCTCCCACAGACCCACCCGACCCTCCTAATCATGAGCCCAGACCTTCCAAGGACCAACCCAGCCCACCCTAGTTACATCTTTTTGGTGCCTGGCCAGCCCACTAGAGGCCCTTCTTGGGGAAGTCGGCTGAGGTGGGAAGGGGGGGGGTGGGTGGGTATTCCTGACGGTGTTTTAGAAGGCAAGTTTGGATAGCCAGAAGTGTGCTGGGTCACAAGAATTGCTCTAGGCCTGTTCAGGGGAAGGTCTTGCAAAGCCTACACAGTGAAATAGCTTTTGGGTTTTATTTCCCCATGAGAGCACACTGTCCACAATATGTAGTCTGCTGTATCTTTACTTGCAAGGCACACTTTAAGGGTTACTTATGAATATATCAAAGTAGGCTTTTTCCTCATTGCAAACATACTTTTCCCTGCCCTGTGTCACAGTAATGCAGTTAGTCTTAAAAATTGGAGGTACCCCTGTTGCTTGCGACAGGTGGGGGAACTAAACACTAGAAAATGAGTAGAGGCCCTGTCTTAGTGATTTTTGATCAAATATCCTCACCTATGGACAAAAAGGACTAAATACTTGAGGAACTTATGCAAGGAAGTTACTCAAATGGTAACTACAGCAGGGCAATATCAAGTAGACAAGTGGACAAAGTGAATATAAACTAATAACAGTGATTAAACAAAAATTGTCTGAATTCAAAACATAAAATGTATTACCTCCCGAACGGGTTACAATCTAAAACATGGTTAAAATCAATGCATACAAGCCACCCAAGAGTGGTCAATTATAGCAAAATTTACTTAAAAACAATCCTAACTACACAAGTGAACACAGTCGACGCAGCGTTTCGGTGTTTTACTCAGTCTTCACACCTTCTTCAGGACGTTCACACAATTGAATTGATGTCTAAGAGATCAAAAACAACAGAATAATAATTAACTACTTGTCTACCCTACTGCATGACTTGTACTCCTGCTATCCTGCTATTGACAATTTATTCTCGCCATCGAGTATATACAGACATATTTTCCAGCAATGAGGGATTTACTTGCCCCTTGTGGACTACTTATTTGCTATGGTGGAATTGATCAAAGTAACCACTGGTTACTCTTAGGTATACTAAATATATTACTGGGCCACTATACCCTATTATCCCTTAGATAGCATCCTCAAACTGTTAAAGAGGTGGTGTATGAATATTATCTTGGTACCTGCTGAAGATGTAGGATGAATCTATGTATTCATATCATCCGGCAGACAGTCTATTCTTAGCGGTTTTGTACTCGCGTCAAACTGTGTAACAAAAATACATAAAAAATGTTCAACACAATTCTGATTATTTTATTATGACAGATATAATCACAGGTATTAATGTATTGAATTACCTTCTCTAAAGGTACAGAAATTCAAAATGCCCGGAGGAGCCACCGAAGTTGATTTGGTTAAAAACCTGGATGGGTCAAAATAACTTAGATTTAATCATAGGCTACCTGAGATTTCGTCTGTGGGTCCATTAATATATCTGTATTTTTACTAACCTGTTTTTGATTCAGGTTGCCTCTGATAATTTCACGGCTTTTAATAATTGTCAGATGTGACGGTTCTTCTTAGAGTTCAAGAAGCCAGTATGTGCCTCTAGGATAAAGAGCATAACCGGAAGAAGCGATGTTACTGTCTCATTATTGTATTTTTTCATGAGAATGTTATTATCAAGACTTGAATGTTTATTAAACCACCTAGTTTTTAGTCATGTATAACGATCTCAAGGTATTCAAAAAATTTCTTGTCACAGCTGGTCATTTTATTCGAGCTTACTAATATGGTGCGTTCTGATTGACTGCTCTCTCTTGTATGGTATACTGGTATTTAGTGAAAATAACAAAGTATCCATACATTCTATTAGAAACACTACCAGTAATAGGCATGTATCTTTTAGGTAAATAAAACAAAAGGGTATGACCTTGGACCAAGGTTCCCAGATGTAAGCAGTTAGTTTATACTGGTACTGATGGCTCGGTTTCCTCATGCCCGATAAGGATTAAAACTCAAGGCACGAGTGGGTGTATTCACATACTTTGTATCTATCCTAAGTTGCATTCGAATCCTATCTAATTGGGCGACTCATGGCCCTTGCACTCTGTTTACATTCAACATTTAAAATACTGTCTATCATTATTTGTGCAAACTAAGCAGCGACTCGAGTGGAGGACAGGCCCCAAGGAACAACCGGATGCAACACCGTCCCCAATGGCAACAAGGTTGCCACCAAGGTCCAATGTTCCAGGGACCTCCACAAATGCCACCCCCATGGCAATACCCTTTCTTCTCCCAAGGTCCACCCCAATTCTACCCTCTCAATCCGCCACCTTTTCAGGGCAGAGGTTGGGGCAGAGGAAGAGGGCGCAAAAGAGGAGGACAGAAGAACGTGCAATGGTCAGACCAACCGGCCCAACCAATGATGATGGAAACTCGGAGTGCCACCAACAACAGGGGGAGAAGAGTTTGATTGTCAACCTCTCATCAAGGACCCTCACCCCCATTGAAACCACCGTTTTGGAGAAAGGACTTGGGTTTGTCCCTACACCTATCCCGGATACCTTCGAAGAGATGATTGAGATGAAGAATCTCTTCAGGAAGATAAGGTTACGGGCCTTCTTTGATGGCAAACCCGAAATCACTGCTCAGGGAACTGGCCTCAAGAAACCATCAACCTTCACCCCCACAGATGGCATGGTCCCCCCAGAGGTACTCACCTTTGAGCGAGCCGTCTTATCAAGCTTGAAAAAGAAACCGCAAATAAAACAATTCAACAACTTATCAACTGCTGAAAGACAAGCCGTGAACGCACTGGGCAATGATGCGACAATAGTAATCAAGCAGGCAGACAAAGGGGGCGCCACAGTTTTACAGGACCGCTGTGACTATGACCTGGAGTGTAGAAGACAACTCTCTAACACCGCACACTACCGGCCTCTACCTGTGGACCCCACTAAACGCCTGACAACCACTATCATGAGCCTAGTCATCGAAGCCGAAACCAATGAATGGATCTCAAAAAAGGAGGCGGACTTCCTGATCACTCCAGATCCAGTCATACCATACTTTTACACCCTACCGAAAATTCATAAAGGCACCACTCCTGTACCCGGTAGACCAATAGTCTCCGGCATCGGTTCAATCCTGGAGCCCCTGTCCCAGTTCTGCGATGTCTTCTTACAACCGGTAGTGAAAAAGATACCTTCCTACCTCCAAGACACCAGAGATGTCCTGCGACTCATTAATGATGTGGACGGGAGAACAGACGTGGATCTATTGCTGACGTTGGATGTGGAATGCCTTTACACGAACATCCCCCAACAGGCAACCTTGGAAGCAGTGGAGTCCACTCTGAGACTTGAGGAATGGACATCGCCTACCCCAATTGCTTTCATTATGGAGCTAGCGAATATCGCCTTAACAGAGAACTTTTTCAAATATGAATCTGAACTGTTCCATCAAATCCGTGGGACTTCTATGGGTTCAACCTTCGCGCCCAGTGTAGCATGTATTTACATGGCAGCATTCGAGAAGGCTTTCATTTACCCTCCAGAAAAAAAACCATTCCGTGAAAACCTCACCCTCTGGCGTCGCTACATAGACGACATCTTGATCTTTTGGAAGGGCAACCGGACCAGCTGTGAGGAGTTCTGTTCCTGGATCAACCTCCAAGACCCCTACCTGAAATTTACAGGAACCATTTCAGAAACCTCCATACCCTATCTAGATTTGACAATTTTACTGGGTCCTTCGGAGATCTCGACCACTCTGTATAAAAAGGAAACTGACAGAAACAGCCTCTTGCTCTATGGCAGCCACCATACGAAAGCACTAAGGGATAACCTCCCTTTTGGTCAGTTCCTAAGAATCCGCAGGAACTGCACGAGCACCAGTGATTACCAACGAGAAGCCGACATCCTCCAAAATAAACTACAGGAGAGGGGCTACCCTACAAAATTACTCCACCGCTCAGCGAAGAGAGCCCTGAATAACAACAGAGAATCCCTGTTGGAAACTCAGACCAGGGAGAAGGAGGATATTATCACGTGCGTAACAGCCTACACCAAGAACTCTTCCTTTATCAAAAAAACCGTTAACTCTCATTGGGGTATACTGAACTCTGTCAATCTAGATATTCCACGCCCTCGTTTTGCGTTTAAAAGAACTTGCAATCTGAAAGATCAACTGGTCCACACCCGTCCGAAAAAGAACAGCACGCGCCCACAGAACACTCTGTGGGACCTGCCACCAGTAACTGGTCACTACCGCTGTGGTAACTGTGTTGTTTGCCCACAAGTCATCCAATCCAAAACTGTCCAACTTTCACATGACTTCACGTGGCACCTGAACAGACATACGAACTGCAACACCAGCAAATGTATATACATGTTGACGTGCCCGTGCGATCTGAAATATATCGGAATGACAACACGCACAGTAAAAACACGCATCATGGAACACAATAGCAATGTTCGGTGCCACAAGACCCAAACTCGCCTTTATGAACACTGCCATCTACAGAATCATGCGGCAGAAGACATGCGCTGGGTAGTTTTGGAATGGCATCCCTCATTAAACCAACAGGCATTGTTCAAAATTGAACAGAGATGGGTCCACCGCCTACGTCTAGACACTGAAGGGCTCAACGACTCTGTCCCATGGAACTCACTGACAAGATAACCATCCACCGGACCGAGTGTCTCCTTTTAGTCCTGTTCTTACCAATGGGGCGAGTAGCTGCACCACATAGCCAACACAAGTGCTATTTATCATCAAAAGTATAGTGTAAGGATCAAGAACCCACGACCAAATCAATGATTCTGCTGAGATGGATACAATAGCACCTAGAGGGTCTGGGACAATACCTAATAGACCCATAATGGTAACCCAATGTTAATTTCACATAACACCTCAATAAGCAAACCTTAGACTGCTGTGATATCCTCAACACAATATAGAGTTTAAAGATTAAGAACCTCAGACCTAATCAATTATTCCGTTGGGATGGATACAGCAAAAATTACTAGCTACAGTAGCACTGGGACAATGCCTGATAGACCAATAATAATAACCGAATGTCAACGTCACATTACACCCTTATAAGCAAACCATAGACTGCTGTAATAATAAAATAGGGTTCATTATCACTAAATAGCGTCTGTTCTACTAAGGTCTACTGCAAAACTGAGCAGTCTAGCCTTCCCTCCGTGGATTATTCCATTGGTGCCCTATAACGCAATGCTGTCACGACCCCATTCCAAGATGTCGCCTGCTGTGGTACATACATAGGCCCACTCCGCCTTCCATGTAGACTTTCTGCTTCTCTTTGCGCATGCCCGAGAACAGGTAAACAACCGTAGTCCTTTTTCTCTTTCTACCACCCCTACGGTAGATTCAAAGAGCTCCCGATAACGCGGCCAATCCACCGGCTGCCTGCTCGACCGAGACCGCAGGTCGGATGGACGTAGGTTGGAGGGCTCTTACACGCCACTCTAAAGGTAAGCGGCTTTTTGAGCCCGTCGCTGTCTGGATGTTACCGCGGGAGCGCTGTGGGCTCCGGGTCTCGTCCCGTTTGCGCACTGCCTCCTGAGGGGTCCGCGCTGCCAGGTGACCTCCTGGGTGTGTTGCGATCGCGGTGGCGGGGAATTCTACAATTTGATTATTTGGGAGCCTTGCCCCTGTGCCTGCACCCCTCTAATTCCGTATCGGACTGGCAGCCGCTGCCCACACTAATGAGGCTCCGTGAGTAAGACGTGTGGAAGGTTCGGCGAGCTTGGGCGTGCCCACCCTTTGGCACTACGGAATTGACTCGTGTATACCCCCATGGGGACGGCGGCATATAGTTAATGGCGATCCACAGATGGGTGTTCCCGCCGCTGCGCTGCAGCGCTAGTTGAATGGCGCTCGAGCGCGGGTCCCTCTGCCCATAGTGCTACTGCACCTGATTGGGTAGGGCTGATTGTTGAACCTTGATTTGGAACCATGATCCAAGCCTTTCTTTACACTTTACCAATTTTTCCCGCACTCCCACAGGCAGAAATTTGACCACATAAGTCCTACCCAGGCAGCCCGGGGAGAACTCTCTACAACAACTGTGGGTAAGTCTAGAGCTTTCCCAAGTCCCCCATGATGGTTCCTTTTAGAATGTGCTTAAGCCGTTATGAGATCGCCCACGGCACATATACTTCCCTTGATCTGATTGGTGACAATTCCCTTCATTGTGTTTGGGAGATTGAATGGGAGACAACACGCTCGTTTTTTGCTGTATGTGGTATACATTTCCTAACACAATGTACTTCAACTCTTAGTCTATAATTGAGAGATTGATTAATTTGGTGGAAATACAGACAACGCTGTTCTGTAAGCATTGTTTCTTATACAAAAAATTTTCTCTCCCCTTTCCTCACAGGGCGGAGAACATTTCAGGAACTCTTCCTGCTCCAGTTCCAGACCCCCCAGGTTGTATCTATCCAACTTCGCAGCCCACTATGGGCGCTGCTTTGAGTTTATGAGCACTTTTTTGGTCCTGAGGAATTGCCTTGATGGCACGAAACATGTCGACCAGATCACTTATTGAGGGTTGAAACGGGCTTCCCACACATCGGCTGGTTGAAATCCCATACCCCTCTTAGTTTTAATAAAGTAGGCGGCTACAGGAATAAAGTACCCAGAGTAGACTGTACTAACTTTTTTTAGCATCACCACACTAACACGCTCACTACTTCACGATTAGGGCCCCTCACACCCACTCAAACATCGGCTTTTGGAATAAAAGATCTCCGTTAAAGTGCGGCACCAAGTGCTGCCCGTCAGGCATTGCAGTGCCGGCTTGACGTAGGAGCAGGAAGCCGATGATGATACGAAGCGGCCGGTTGGGAATGCGACAGTAGTCGTAGAACCAGCCTGTTGTGTGAGGTTTCCCTAATTCCGACAAGGGACGACCGCCCCTGCCTTACAGATACAACCACACCCCCAGAGAGAAAGAACTATCCCACTCTCTCTCGCATAGACATTACCCCCAGGGGAACTTTGTGCAATTATTTGATTATCAGTTTGTTGGGACATGCACACTGGACCCCATTAAATATTGTCCCCCTTTTTAGTCCCCCCTTGTTGTTAACTAATTTACGTGGGTTTCCCCCACGGGACATGTAAGGTTACCAACAGTGAAACTCTTTCACTGCACTGGCCCGACACACCAATACAGACGAGAACTACCTGCGTGTTCCTCCCACCCTCCCATCTCTCGGGATTTTCCTAACATCCCTCCAATCACTATGGAGGATGTGCCAGGCCTAAGCTTTAATGAGGATGCCATTGCCGAAGCCCTAAGAACGGCTCCGCCACTACTGAACAACTCTAATACCTCTTCCTCAGGCACATCTAATGAAGACTGGACAACCCTGACAGAACTGAAAAAAGAACTCATCAGAATTACCATTCATGGGGTAATGATGACGGAATATTTAAGGAACAACATAGCCCCATTTGGATTGATTGTTAAACTCATACCAAGACTCTTCTTGGAGGACAAGCAATTCAAAACAGATTGGTGCCAGGTGTCCTGGAAGTGCACAAAAAATCTGCTATTCTTGATCAGCCAGACAGCGAAACGCCTCGCGGATGCCTTGCTGGAAAAAATATCAAGCATAGAGGCCACTATGAAAGCTGCTGTCAACAAAAACAACAAGACTTCCTTCACCACGAAACTGGCTGACATCAACCAGGAGATGGCTGACCATCATGACTATTTATTGAAACAAAAAACAGACAAACTACAGAAAGACATCACCCGATTCGATAAGGAGAAGGTATATCCTTACCTTAAGGATGATTTTAGGAATAAAAAGAACAATTATTCCTCAGACGATAGTTCTGATGACAACACCAGACGAGGCTCCACAAGCAGCGACTCGAGTGGAGGACAGGCCCCAAGGAACAACCGGATGCAACACCGTCCCCAATGGCAACAAGGTTACCACCAAGGTCCAATGTTCCAGGGACCTCCACAAATGCCACCCCCATGGCAATACCCTTTCTTCTCCCAAGGTCCACCCCAATTCTACCCTCTCAATCCGCCACCTTTTCAGGGCAGAGGTTGGGGCAGAGGAAGAGGGCGCAAAAGAGGAGGACAGAAGAACGTGCAATGGTCAGACCAACCGGCCCAACCAATGATGATGGAAACTCGGAGTGCCACCAACAACAGGGGGAGAAGAGTTTGATTGTCAACCTCTCATCAAGGACCCTGACCCCCATTGAAACCACCGTTTTGGAGAAAGGACTTGGGTTTGTCCCTACACCTATCCCGGATACCTTCGAAGAGATGATTGAGATGAAGAATCTCTTCAGGAAGATAAGGTTACGGGCCTTCTTTGATGGCAAACCCGAAATCACTGCTCAGGGAACTGGCCTCAAGAAACCATCAACCTTCACCCCCACAGATGGCATGGTCCCCCCGGAGGTACTCACCTTTGAGCGAGCCGTCTTATCAAGCTTGAAAAAGAAACCGCAAATAAAACAATTCAACAACTTATCAACTGCTGAAAGACAAGCCGTGAACGCACTGGGCAATGATGCGACAATAGTAATCAAGCAGGCAGACAAAGGGGGCGCCACAGTTTTACAGGACCGCTGTGACTATGACCTGGAGTGTAGAAGACAACTCTCTAACACCGCACACTACCGGCCTCTACCTGTGGACCCCACTAAACGCCTGACAACCACTATCATGAGCCTAGTCATCGAAGCCGAAACCAATGAATGGATCTCAAAAAAGGAGGCGGACTTCCTGATCACTCCAGATCCAGTCATACCATACTTTTACACCCTACCGAAAATTCATAAAGGCACCACTCCTGTACCCGGTAGACCAATAGTCTCCGGCATCGGTTCAATCCTGGAGCCCCTGTCCCAGTTCTGCGATGTCTTCTTACAACCGGTAGTGAAAAAGATACCTTCCTACCTCCAAGACACCAGAGATGTCCTGCGACTCATTAATGATGTGGACGGGAGAACAGACGTGGATCTATTGCTGACGTTGGATGTGGAATCCCTTTACACGAACATCCCCCAACAGGCAACCTTGGAAGCAGTGGAGTCCACTCTGAGACTTGAGGAATGGACATCGCCTACCCCAATTGCTTTCATTATGGAGCTAGCGAATATCGCCTTAACAGAGAACTTTTTCAAATATGAATCTGAACTGTTCCATCAAATCCGTGGGACTTCTATGGGTTCAACCTTCGCGCCCAGTGTAGCATGTATTTACATGGCAGCATTCGAGAAGGCTTTCATTTACCCTCCAGAAAAAAACCCATTCCGTGAAAACCTCACCCTCTGGCGTCGCTACATAGACGACATCTTGATCTTTTAGAAGGGCAACCGGACCAGCTGTGAGGAGTTCTGTTCCTGGATCAACCTCCAAGACCCCTACCTGAAATTTACAGGAACCATTTCAGAAACCTCCATACCCTATCTAGATTTGACAATTTTACTGGGTCCTTCGGAGATCTCGACCACTCTGTATAAAAAGGAAACTGACAGAAACAGCCTCTTGCTCTATGGCAGCCACCATACGAAAGCACTAAGGGATAACCTCCCTTTTGGTCAGTTCCTAAGAATCCGCAGGAACTGCACGAGCACCAGTGATTACCAACGAGAAGCCGACATCCTCCAAAATAAACTACAGGAGAGGGGCTACCCTACAAAATTACTCCACCGCTCAGCGAAGAGAGCCCTGAATAACAACAGAGAATCCCTGTTGGAAACTCAGACCAGGGAGAAGGAGGATATTATCACGTGCGTAACAGCCTACACCAAGAACTCTTCCTTTATCAAAAAAACCGTTAACTCTCATTGGGGTATACTGAACTCTGTCAATCTAGATATTCAACGCCCTCGTTTTGCGTTTAAAAGAACTTGCAATCTGAAAGATCAACTGGTCCACACCCGTCCGAAAAAGAACAGCACGCGCCCACAGAACACTCTGTGGGACCTGCCACCAGTAACTGGTCACTACCGCTGTGGTAACTGTGTTGTTTGCCCACAAGTCATCCAATCCAAAACTGTCCAACTTTCACATGACTTCACGTGGCACCTGAACAGACATACGAACTGCAACACCAGCAAATGTATATACATGTTGACGTGCCCGTGCGATCTGAAATATATCGGAATGACAACACGCACAGTAAAAACACGCATCATGGAACACAATAGCAATGTTCGGTGCCACAAGACCCAAACTCGCCTTTATGAACACTGCCATCTACAGAATCATGCGGCAGAAGACATGCGCTGGGTAGTTTTGGAATGGCATCCCTCATTAAACCAACAGGCATTGTTCAAAATTGAACAGAGATGGGTCCACCGCCTACGTCTAGACACTGAAGGGCTCAACGACTCTGTCCCATGGAACTCACTGACAAGATAACCATCCACCGGACCGAGTGTCTCCTTTTAGTCCTGTTCTTACCAATGGGGCGAGTAGCTGCACCACATAGCCAACACAAGTGCTATTTATCATCAAAAGTATAGTGTAAGGATCAAGAACCCACGACCAAATCAATGATTCTGCTGAGATGGATACAATAGCACCTAGAGGGTCTGGGACAATACCTAATAGACCCATAATGGTAACCCAATGTTAATTTCACATAACACCTCAATAAGCAAACCTTAGACTGCTGTGATATCCTCAACACAATATAGAGTTTAAAGATTAAGAACCTCAGACCTAATCAATTATTCCGTTGGGATGGATACAGCAAAAATTACTAGCTACAGTAGCACTGGGACAATGCCTGATAGACCAATAATAATAACCGAATGTCAACGTCACATTACACCCTTATAAGCAAACCATAGACTGCTGTAATAATAAAATAGGGTTCATTATCACTAAATAGCGTCTGTTCTACTAAGGTCTACTGCAAAACTGAGCAGTCTAGCCTTCCCTCCGTGGATTATTCCATTGGTGCCCTATAACGCAATGCTGTCACGACCCCATTCCAAGATGTCGCCTGCTGTGGTACATACATAGGCCCACTCCGCCTTCCATGTAGACTTTCTGCTTCTCTTTGCGCATGCCCGAGAACAGGTAAACAACCGTAGTCCTTTTTCTCTTTCTACCACCCCTACGGTAGATTCAAAGAGCTCCCGATAACGCGGCCAATCCACCGGCTGCCTGCTCGACCGAGACCGCAGGTCGGATGGACGTAGGTTGGAGGGCTCTTACACGCCACTCTAAAGGTAAGCGGCTTTTTGAGCCCGTCGCTGTCTGGATGTTACCGCGGGAGCGCTGTGGGCTCCGGGTCTCGTCCCGTTTGCGCACTGCCTCCTGAGGGGTCCGCGCTGCCAGGTGACCTCCTGGGTGTGTTGCGATCGCGGTGGCGGGGAATTCTACAATTTGATTATTTGGGAGCCTTGCCCCTGTGCCTGCACCCCTCTAATTCCGTATCGGACTGGCAGCCGCTGCCCACACTAATGAGGCTCCGTGAGTAAGACGTGTGGAAGGTTCGGCGAGCTTGGGCGTGCCCACCCTTTGGCACTACGGAATTGACTCGTGTATACCCCCATGGGGACGGCGGCATATAGTTAATGGCGATCCACAGATGGGTGTTCCCGCCGCTGCGCTGCAGCGCTAGTTGAATGGCGCTCGAGCGCGGGTCCCTCTGCCCATAGTGCTACTGCACCTGATTGGGCAGGGCTGATTGTTGAACCTTGATTTGGAACCATGATCCAAGCCTTTCTTTACACTTTACCAATTTTTCCCGCACTCCCACAGGCGGAAATTTGACCACATAAGTCCTACCCAGGCAGCCCGGGGAGAACTCTCTACAACAACTGTGGGTAAGTCTAGAGCTTTCCCAAGTCCCCCATGATGGTTCCTTTTAGAATGTGCTTAAGCCGTTATGAGATCGCCCACGGCACATATACTTCCCTTGATCTGATTGGTGACAATTCCCTTCATTGTGTTTGGGAGATTGAATGGGAGACAACACGCTCGTTTTTTGCTGTATGTGGTATACATTTCCTAACACAATGTACTTCAACTCTTAGTCTATAATTGAGAGATTGATTAATTTGGTGGAAATACAGACAACGCTGTTCTGTAAGCATTGTTTCTTATACAAAAAATTTTCTCTCCCCTTTCCTCACAGGGCGGAGAACATTTCAGGAACTCTTCCTGCTCCAGTTCCCGACCCCCCAGGTTGTATCTATCCAACTTCGCAGCCCACTATGGGCGCTGCTTTGAGTTTATGAGCACTTTTTTGGTCCTGAGGAATTGCCTTGATGGCACGAAACATGTCGACCAGATCACTTATTGAGGGTTGAAACGGGCTTCCCACACATCGGCTGGTTGAAATCCCATACCCCTCTTAGTTTTAATAAAGTAGGCGGCTACAGGAATAAAGTACCCAGAGTAGACTGTACTAACTTTTTTTAGCATCACCACACTAACACGCTCACTACTTCACGATTAGGGCCCCTCACACCCACTCAAACATCGGCTTTTGGAATAAAAGATCTCCGTTAAAGTGCGGCACCAAGTGCTGCCCGTCAGGCATTGCAGTGCCGGCTTGACGTAGGAGCAGGAAGCCGATGATGATACGAAGCGGCCGGTTGGGAATGCGACAGTAGTCGTAGAACCAGCCTGTTGTGTGAGGTTTCCCTAATTCCGACAAGGGACGACCGCCCCTGCCTTACAGATACAACCACACCCCCAGAGAGAAAGAACTATCCCACTCTCTCTCGCATAGACATTACCCCCAGGGGAACTTTGTGCAATTATTTGATTATCAGTTTGTTGGGACATGCACACTGGACCCCATTAAACATTAAATATTGTCCCCCTTTTTAGTCCCCCCTTGTTGTTAACAAACTAAGTATTACCACGAAAGATACTATCTATGCTAACGCCCGACGGCGGGGTATATGCCTACCTCAATGGATGCAATCGGCCTCCCTGCTCCTCCGTGCTTCAGCATTTCGGGATGTCTCCGTGATGGTGTAGAATTTAGTTGTAACCATCACCGGTGGCGTTTTTATGTTGACGCTGCCTGTATTGACCCGGAAGTCCTAATGCGGAATCGTTAATTAAGTTTATGCGGTCAATTTTATTCCTCGTTTTGACAGTCGTTTGCATTCTGTTATACACCTAGCGCTTGTAATTCGTAGGATAGTTAGTATTCCGTTTTAATCTACCGCGAGGGTAAAAAATGTATCGGATGACCCGGAAGTGCAAGGTCTTTAATGTTATCGTGTGTGGGAAACAAACCACTAGTTGTAATTACGCCACAATTATTATTCTATATTGTAAGACCCGCGATCTTGGGTATTCTTATTCTGGGTGTTAGTTAGGCAATGTAATTTTATGGTAAAAGAGAAATATATATAGACACGAAACGTGGCGGCCATTTTAGATTGGGAACTGCATCTTCATTGGGAAGAATGAAAGAACCATATATCTGGGAAACTAATGCTAAACTCATAATCCCTTTCCATTTGGGGGTACACCGGATATGACGACAATAGGTACATTTCCAAAATACATTTTTCACAGGGATTTTATGTACAGTAACAAGGGCCTATGTGAAGACTTTTCAGTACAGTTCAGACATATCTATAGATATTGGCATCATAGGAAATACCTACATAATCTTTACGGACAGAAATAACTGCACATTGAAAAATAAATAAACAAACAGACAATGTATCAATAGATTCTGTATACCCCTGAAAGTGCTATCACAAATGTTATGATTCAACAAATCTCCCAATTGTTACATATATTTTTAACAAACTTTTTTCACTGTTTAAACTGAATGGGACTGGCTGCTAGTTGTAAAAAGCAGAGATATCAGAATTTATACTATGGTTCCTTACTTTTAACATTGAAACTGAAAACAGGATCTTCAAGACAGATTACAGAATTAACCTTTCCCATTCTTCTCTGTTGTTTAGCCCTGTACGGAAAGTGTTAAATAAAGACATGTAAAACTGTTCTCTTTTCTTCCTTTTGTTATTGACATTGCCACCTCTCATACTGTGTGTTATGGTCTCTATTACGCACCATCTAAGGTCTTCCAGTTTGTGGTTATGAACAATCCAGTGTTCGACAAGAGGGGCCGATTTCTTTTGAGTCCTTATGGCGGACTTATGTTCAGTTATCCTGGTTTTAATTTCTCTAGCAGTCTCTCCAATGTATGCTTTATTGCACGGACATTGTATCATGTAGATCAAATCTTTGGTTTTACAGTTGGCAAAGCTTTTGATTTTATGATCTATTTCATTATAGTGAATTAGATTGCCTTTATTCATCGATGTACAGTTGGAGCACATATTGCATGGAAAGTTTCCAGTAGGTAAAGGGGTATTGTTTATTGTATTGGGAGGCTTGCAATTCTTTTCTTTGAAAGTATGGACTAAGCAGTTTTTAATTGTTTTATTGCGGCGGAAACTGAACATCGGTTTAGGGATGTTGATGCCCTGTCTATCATTTAGTAATGACCAATTACGATTGATAATGTTTTTTATTTTGTTACTAGCTGTACTGTAGTTTGTAACAAAAATCAATCTATCATTGGTTCTTTCATTTTTACTTTCTGTATTCTTTTTGAGAAGTGATTCTCTATTATAGTATTTCGCACGTTTATATGCTCTTTTAATCAAATTGTTGGGATAGCCTCGGTCTCTAAGTTTTTGGGATAGAAGGTCTGCATGCTTATTATAATCTGTTATGTTAGTACAGTTTCTTCTAATTCTTAAGAATTGTCCGAATGGTATATTATCTTTTTGGCTGTTCGGATGGTTGCTTTTGTAATGAAGGAGGGTATTCCGGTCTGTTGGTTTAGTGTATAAATCAACTCCCAATACTTCATTGTCAACCCTAATTTTAATGTCCAAAAATTCAATAGCTGTTTTGTTATGATTAGACGTAAACCTAAGGTTTTGGTCTCCTAGGTTTAACCAAAGAATAAAGTCTTCTAATAATTCTAAACTACCTGTCCAAATGAAGAAAATGTCGTCGATGTACCTCGACCAACATGAAATGTTTTCACTGAAAGGTGCCATGATGTTAAAAATATGCTTATCCTCAAATGCCGCTACATATAAGCACGCTAAGCTCGGGGCACATGTGGCCCCCATGCTGGTTCCTTTGATTTGTTTAAAAAAATTATTTTTAAATAAAAAAATATTATTTTTCAAAATAATTTCTATGCATTCAAGGATGAATGTAGCATGTTGGTCTAAGTCATCTGTATCAGACCCTCGAATAAATCTGGCCTGAAGCCTAAATCAACCTGGACCCCCAATATAGTGATGGTCAATAAACAAGTTGACTTATTTGAGAAGGTGGTAGAGAGCAATATCTCCTCACTGCTCATGCACCCCCTTAGGGGTACTAATAACATGAATGGGGAACAACGCACTGCCCTAAGGAACTTAGAAAACAACGAGTCCTTAACCATAAAGCCCGGTGACAAGGGCGGTAGTATAGTACTTATGAATACCAAAGACTATGAGAACAAGATGATGTCTTTATTAAATAATGTGGAACATTACTGTGTTTCAAGTAGACAAGAATGGAATGTTTTAATCCAGAGAGTCAAGAACCTTTTAAAATTTGCACTTGAGGATGAGGTCATTTGCCCAGATGAATATAATTTTTTAAATAACGAAACACCTATTATTCCTGCCCTTTATGGATTGCCAAAAGTCCACAAAAATTTACAGGATCCCCCAATGAGGCCCATCGTGTCGTCAATCAATTCCATCACTGAGCCCCTTAGTAAATATGTGGACAAATTCCTGCAGCCTATCGTTATAACACAAAAAGCATACGTTAAAGATACAGCAAGCATGATAGACAAAATTGAAGGTTTACCTTATGACGTCAATACACAATGGTTAGTGACGTTAGACATAGAGGCCCTCTACACTAATATTCCGCAAGACGACACAATTAGAATGTTAGAGGGTCTGCTCAAAAATGATACAGATGACTTAGACCAACATGCTACATTCATCCTTGAATGCATAGAAATTATTTTGAAAAATAATATTTTTTTATTTAAAAATAATTTTTTTAAACAAATCAAAGGAACCAGCATGGGGGCCACATGTGCCCCGAGCTTAGCGTGCTTATATGTAGCGGCATTTGAGGATAAGCATATTTTTAACATCATGGCACCTTTCAGTGAAAACATTTCATGTTGGTCGAGGTACATCGACGACATTTTCTTCATTTGGACAGGTAGTTTAGAATTATTAGAAGACTTTATTCTTTGGTTAAACCTAGGAGACCAAAACCTTAGGTTTACGTCTAATCATAACAAAACAGCTATTGAATTTTTGGACATTAAAATTAGGGTTGACAATGAAGTATTGGGAGTTGATTTATACACTAAACCAACAGACCGGAATACCCTCCTTCATTACAAAAGCAACCATCCGAACAGCCAAAAAGATAATATACCATTCGGACAATTCTTAAGAATTAGAAGAAACTGTACTAACATAACAGATTATAATAAGCATGCAGACCTTCTATCCCAAAAACTTAGAGACCGAGGCTATCCCAACAATTTGATTAGAAGAGCATATAAACGTGCGAAATACTATAATAGAGAATCACTTCTCAAAAAGAATACAGAAAGTAAAAATGAAAGAACCAATGATAGATTGATTTTTGTTACAAACTACAGTACAGCTAGTAACAAAATAAAAAACATTATCAATCGTAATTGGTCATTACTAAATGATAGACAGGGCATCAACATCCCTAAACCGATGTTCAGTTTCCGCCGCAATAAAACAATTAAAAACTGCTTAGTCCATACTTTCAAAGAAAAGAATTGCAAGCCTCCCAATACAATAAACAATACCCCTTTACCTACTGGAAACTTTCCATGCAATATGTGCTCCAACTGTACATCGATGATTAAAGGCAATCTAATTCACTATAATGAAATAGATCATAAAATCAAAAGCTTTGCCAACTGTAAAACCAAAGATTTGATCTACATGATACAATGTCCGTGCAATAAAGCATACATTGGAGAGACTGCTAGAGAAATTAAAACCAGGATAACTGAACATAAGTCCGCCATAAGGACTCAAAAGAAATCGGCCCCTCTTGTCGAACACTGGATTGTTCATAACCACAAACTGGAAGACCTTAGATGGTGCGTAATAGAGACCATAACACACAGTATGAGAGGTGGCAATGTCAATAACAAAAGGAAGAAAAGAGAACAGTTTTACATGTCTTTATTTAACACTTTCCGTACAGGGCTAAACAACAGAGAAGAATGGGAAAGGTTAATTCTGTAATCTGTCTTGAAGATCCTGTTTTCAGTTTCAATGTTAAAAGTAAGGAACCATAGTATAAATTCTGATATCTCTGCTTTTTACAACTAGCAGCCAGTCCCATTCAGTTTAAACAGTGAAAAAAGTTTGTTAAAAATATATGTAACAATTGGGAGATTTGTTGAATCATAACATTTGTGATAGCACTTTCAGGGGTATACAGAATCTATTGATACATTGTCTGTTTGTTTATTTATTTTTCAATGTGCAGTTATTTCTGTCCGTAAAGATTATGTAGGTATTTCCTATGATGCCAATATCTATAGATATGTCTGAACTGTACTGAAAAGTCTTCACATAGGCCCTTGTTACTGTACATAAAATCCCTGTGAAAAATGTATTTTGGAAATGTACCTATTGTCGTCATATCCGGTGTACCCCCAAATGGAAAGGGATTAGGAGTTTAGCATTAGTTTCCCAGATATACGGTACTTTCATTCTTCCCAATGAAGATGCGGTTCCCAATCTAAAATGGCCGCCACGTTTCGTGTCTATATATATTTCTCTTTTACCATAAAATTACATCGCCTAACTAACACCCAGAATAAGAATACCCAAGATCGCGGGTCTTACAATATAGAATAATAATTGTGGCGTAATTACAACTAGTGGTTTGTTTCCCACACACGATAACATTAAAGACCTTGCACTTCCGGGTCATCCGATACATTTTTTACCCTCGCGGTAGATTAAAACGGAATACTAACTATCCTACGAATTACAAGCGCTAGGTGTATAACAGAATGCAAACGACTGTCAAAACGAGGAATAAAATTGACCGTATAAACTTAATTAACGATTCCGCATTAGGACTTCCGGGTCAATACAGGCAGCGTCAACATAAAAACGCCGCCGGTGATGGTTACAACTAAATTCTACACCATCACGGAGACATCCCGAAACGCTGAAGCACGGAGGAGCAGGGAGGCCGATTGCATCCATTGAGGTAGGCATATACCCCGCCGTCGGGCGTTAGCATAGATAGTATCTTTCGTGGTAATACTTAGTTTGCACAAATAATGATAGACAGTATTTTAAATGTTGAATGTAAACAGAGTGCAAGGGCCATGAGTCGCCCAATTAGATAGGATTCGAATGCAACTTAGGATAGATACAAAGTATGTGAATACACCCACTCGTGCCTTGAGTTTTAATCCTTATCGGGCATGAGGAAACCGAGCCATCAGTACCAGTATAAACTAACTGCTTACATCTGGGAACCTCGGTCCAAGGTCATACCCTTTTGTTTTATTTACCTAAAAGATACATGCCTATTACTGGTAGTGTTTCTAATAGAATGTATGGATACTTTGTTATTTTCACTAAATACCAGTATACCATACAAGATAGAGCAGTCAATCAGAACGCACCATATTAGTAAGCTCGAATAAAATGACCAGCTGTGACAAGGAATTTTTTGAATACCTTGAGATCGTTATACATGACTAAAAACTAGGTGGTTTAATATAGCCTTATAGCCCGCCGTAGAGGGCTATACCGGCTATTAAAGGCCCTCTCCAGCGTTAAAGGCCCCGAGCCGAAGGCGAGGGCCTTTAACAAGGGAGAGGGACTTTAATAGCGGTATAGCCCATCTACGAAGGGCTATAGGGCTATTAGAACATTCTGTCACTAGAGGACAGAATGTTCTAACAAAAAAATAAAGCCTTTTGGAAGCGTGAGGGGATTGGAATCCCCTCAGGCTCCCTGAAGCCTTTGTTCACAGCCAGAGCTGTGAACAAAGAAACATTGGAATGTTGGAGCTCCAGGCTTATACCAGCCATTATAAGCCCGGAGCTCTCCATTGTTTTCAAAGGAGCTCCCAACATTCCAATGTTCTAATAAACATTCAAGTCTTGATAATAACATTCTCATGAAAAAATACAATAATGAGACAGTAACATCGCTTCTTCCGGTTATGCTCTTTATCCTAGAGGCACATACTGGCTTCTTGAACTCTAAGAAGAACCGTCACATCTGACAATTATTAAAAGCCGTGAAATTATCAGAGGCAACCTGAATCAAAAACAGGTTAGTAAAAATACAGATATATTAATGGACCCACAGACGAAATCTCAGGTAGCCTATGATTAAATCTAAGTTATTTTGACCCATCCAGGTTTTTAACCTAATCAACTTCGGTGGCTCCTCCGGGCATTTTGAATTTCTGTACCTTTAGAGAAGGTAATTCAATACATTAATACCTGTGATTATATCTGTCATAATAAAATAATCAGAATTGTGTTGAACATTTTTTATGAATTTTTGTTACACAGTTTGACGCGAGTACAAAACCGCTAAGAATAGACTGTCTGCCGGATGATATGAATACATAGATTCATCCTACATCTTCAGCAGGTACCAAGATAATATTCATACACCACCTCTTTAACAGTTTGAGGATGCTATCTAAGGGATAATAGGGTATAGTGGCCCAGTAATATATTTAGTATACCTAAGAGTAACCAGTGGTTACTTTGATCAATTCCACCATAGCAAATAAGTAGTCCACAAGGGGCAAGTAAATCCCTCATTGCTGGAAATTATGTCTGTATATACTCGATGGCGAGAATAAATTGTCAATAGCAGGATAGCAGGAGTACAAGTCATGCAGTAGGGTAGACAAGTAGTTAATTATTATTTTGTTGTTTTTGATCTCTTAGACATCAATTCAATTGTGTGAACGTCCTGAAGAAGGTGTGAAGACTGAGTAAAACACCGAAACGCTGCGTCGACTGTGTTCACTTGTGTAGTTAGGATTGTTTTTAAGTAAATTTTGCTATAATTGACCACTCTTGGGTGGCTTGTATGCATTGATTTTAACCATGTTTTAGATTGTAACCCGTTCGGGAGGTAATACATTTTATGTTTTGAATTCAGACAATTTTTGTTTAATCACTGTTATTAGTTTATATTCACTTTGTCCACTTGTCTACTTGATATTGCCCTGCTGTAGTTACCATTTGAGTAACTTCCTTGCATAAGTTCCTCAAGTATTTAGTCCTCTTTGTCCATAGGTGAGGATATTTGATCAAAAATCACTAAGACAGGGCCTCTACTCATTTTCTACAGTAATGCAGTTAAACAGCAGCCCAGCTAGAGCACAGTGGTACTCCTAGCAGACATATTTTCGGTCATATATGTGAGTTGTATAATGACACACTGCAGATGACATATGACATATAACTTCCAAGCCAATTGTGCAATTGCTGTGCCATCTGAAGTGGTCTTATAGGGAAAATAAAGAGACCAAATGGGTGAAACCTTTTTTACCAATTTTACGGCCACAGCACACTCACTCTGAAATTAATAGCAGTGTCACTGTGCACAGAGTAATAATACCTAGAAAAATAGGTCCAGAAAAAGGTCAGAAGTTTGGGGTGACCATGCAGAAAAAGTAAATTTGCAAGTCATTCTTGGAGGAATTAGCACTATTAAAAACATGCTGAGTTGGATAAAGGAGAAATCAACATTCCTACAAGTCTCCCATCTCTTTTCCATAAAATGTCCATTCAGAAGCAGCAGAATCCACTTCCATATAGTTTCCCACAGCATACAGGTCATGTTCTCCTTCCTTGAAAAATGATTTTATTTCCAAGCTTGAAGCTGACTGAGCACAGCTCAGCAAAAGAAGCACCGTTTTTCCAATAAATGATCCGCATTGTACAGTTCAGTTCAGTTCATACGTCTTTATTCTAAATATTTCATCATAAAAGACATCATACATAAAAATTATACATAAAGGACAATGATCTTGATAGTGATAAAAGACAAGATGCCCCAGATAAAAACATTTCAAGCTAATTTCATACAACCCTAGGGTGCAACAACCAATTTCGGCACACGAAAAATTCCTGTATGAGGGGTTGAACATATTATACAACCAAATAAAACATAAAACATTATTAAATTACAATTACAGACATACAAATGTATTAAAAGATAAAACTGTCAGTTAATCAACTCGTATGTGGGTGCCTAGCTCTGATTATCCAGGCCCACCCCAAAAACTTTGCTACTGCAATGGTCACAATCTCAGATGTGTTAGTTCTTAAAAACCGCCTCCGCGCTCACCCTCGTTCTCAATTTAGAACAGATTGGTTTTAACCATTTTCTCCGGGGGGCGAGGTAAGCAGGGCAGGCAAAGAAAATATGACCTATTGATTCCCTTTGATCCCTACACCAAGGGCAATATTCAGAAGATTGTACATGTCACTTATTTGTAAAAGTCCTCACAGGTAACGTCCCAACTCTCAGCTGATGATAAAGCTTTCTATCTATGCTCTTTGTGATGACGTCCCAGTATACCTCCAATGAGGGGTCAAGCTTATGAACCAGGAACCTATCAGTCAAAGAGATGGACTCTGCCTGGGCAACGATATGATATCTTATAGACGCCCAGTATAATGCCTTAAATTCACCTTTTGAAGGAAAGGCATTATTTCCAGGGACTGTCCACAACAGACTAAGGCCCATATTTTCCAACATAAGCTTAACTTCTCTAAACCAGGGAAGATTACCTGAACCCGCAATTGACCTTACATCTAAGATCTCATTATCGAAAGGAGCCAGTTCCGGTGTTCTCCATAATCTTCGCCACAATGCTATCATCCTATACCGTGCTACGTCAACAACTGAGCGGCAGCCCATATCGAGCAATAAGGGTTTTATAGGAGTAGATTGTGGAAGACCAACCAGATTTCGTAAGAATTTATTATGAATCCTGGCCAACTGGGAAAGGTCTGAAAAACCCTATAGGTCTGTGCCATATATGATTGCAGAACTTATTTTTGCATCATATATTTTTAGTGCCGGCGCTATCCTTTTAATTTGTGAGGTTCTTTGCTTCTTAATTAGGCCCCCTGTTAATCGAGCTAATTTTAAACAGAGTACTTCGAGTTGGAGTTTCCATTTTAACCTATATTCTAAAATTACCCCCAGGTAGGTCATTACTTCCACCTGTTCTAATTCCATGCCATTCATGCTTACATGACTCTTCAGCAGTCTATTTTTTGTTAGAACCATAACTTTCGTTTTACTCACATTCACCTGTAGGTCATTCGTTTTGCAGAAAACCTCGAACTTGTTTATCGCTGTCTGAAGTCCCTTGCGTGTTTTAGAGAGAATGAGGGTGTCGTCTGCAAAGATAAGAAGGGGAAACTTTGTAACACCCAAGACAAGGGCATCAGTGGATGAGTCTGCAAAAAACTACACTACTTGATTTATAAATAGCAGGAACAATGTCGGGGCAAGAACACACCATTGTCTGACACCGCGATTAACTATAAATTGCTCAGTTACCTGCCCCTGTCTGCCCCATCTTACCCTTGCAAAATTGTCCTTGTGTAATCTTAAGACTAATTCCAACAAATCGCAGGGCATTCCCATTTTTCTCAAGGCAGCCCATAATTTTTCTCTTGGGACGAGGTCGAAAGCAGACCTAAGGTCCACGAACGCTGTATATAAGGTTCCTCCACCCAATAACACCACCTTCCATTAAATCATAATAAATCTGAGCACCTGGTCTATAGTGCTTATACTTGATCTAAAGCTAGCTTGCATAGGGGATAAAATATTCTCATTATCAATCCAAATCTTTATTTTAGCCAATACCATTCTAGAGATGACTTTCTGAATAGCATCTATTAGGCTTATCAGACGATAATTGCCCGGGCCGAACGATTCCCCTTTTTAAAAATCAGTAGGATTTCAGCCCCTTTCCATGAGACCAGGATCCGTGCCCCTTTTGCAATAGCATTTGCAAGGGTAGTGATATATGGCACCCAAATCGACGGATCATATTTGAATATGTCAGCCGGGATACAGTCCATACCCGGAGCTTTGCCGGCTTGGACCAATCGCAGCGCAGACTCATCGTCCTTGTGTTCAAACACTAGAGGCGGACATGGCAAAGGGGACACAGGCGTAGAAATGACCAATCCACACCCAGGACTGGATCAGGGCCCTTAAATTGGGGTGCATAGTACTCAACCCAGTTCTCAGCGGGTACATGGTTCGCAGGAGATTGCAAATCCAGGTCCCCCCCCCATTTTACGACCTGCCAAAACTTAATCTGGTTAGAGGACCTACTCGCTTCATATAAATCCTGTCAGCGATTATCATCCCATACTCGTTTGGCTTCCCTTTGGGCCTTCTTATACATGAGCCTTGCCTTTCTAACATCTCCTACCACCCTGGATTTTATGGCTTTAGTCAAGAAACGATAAGCCAGTCGACATGATTTATTATACCATTTTTTACCTGGCGGCAGTGCCAGAGCTTATCCTGATTTAACAGTTTTGGTTAAGAGAACTTTTAGTTTACCAAATAGCTGTTCATGGAGAACTATTAACTGGTCAGATGACCCTGTGGGATTAGTCAGAGCCTGGATAGCACATCGAGTAGAAGAGACTTCATGGGAAATCCTATCTAAGATAGCGGGTTATTGGATTATCCTATTCCAACGAACCCTGCGTCTATCATTAGTGAGGAAAGCCTCAGCTGTAGCACACTTGGTCAGGCCACTGCGCCCAGAATTGACTTTGGATTCTAAACTTAAAACCAACGGGTTATGGTCACTCTCTGGGCGTGTAAGGATTGTCATGTCATCAAGTAGTGACCAGAACTCAATTTTAATTAAAATATAGTCAATACGACTTGTGCTAGTACCATTATCGAATGTTGGCCGGCCCATTTTATCGGAGTTTGAGCGGCCATTTGCCGCTCTCAGCCCCCATTCGAGACACAGTCCCAACCAATGAAGAGCTGCCTCCGTCCCCTTCTTAATTGGGCTTAGGTCAAGGTGTGGAACATTCCATAGCTCATCTTCTCCAGCGTACAAGTCCTCACCCTCACACTGGAGTGGTTCAAAAGTACAGTTTATGTCCCCCGCCACAACTAAAACTTGTCCCTTCCAATTGAATTCAGGAGTGAGTCTAATGCTCCGATAATTGTCGGGCAACGCCCTCCAGGTAAACCACGAGCATATACGTTAATTATAAAAATTTCCTGGTATTTATCCTTACTGAGCTTTATCCCAAGAATATCTGGGTTGGTCACTGACACTACAGAGGGCCTATAGTTAAGAGACTGCCTCACCCAGATTGTTAGGCCACCAGATTCTCTACCTTTTTTACCCTTGATGGCAGGTTAAAAAAAGTTAAGATACCCCAGTCTGAAAATGGGATCAGGAGCCCAGCTTTCTTGGGAAATCAGGATATCAAAATCGTCTACAAAGTCTGCCCACTCTGCTAAATCTATTTTCCCCTTCAGCCCTGCGATATTCCACGAGGCGATTTTGAGTAGGGAATCCTGATGGGTAAGGTGACTTGATTCAGGGGACCCTAGATTGGAGTCTGATGTCCTCCTACCTACATTCAGTGTTCCTCTATCTACTGGGTCATTAAGCAGCAGGGGATCGGGGGGTCCTGTCCATCCCCTGAACGTCTCTCAATCTCACCATAACAATCTCCTTAGTCCTACAATGTACCAGATCTCCATTACTATCTTCCCCAGCCCTCGGTGTACACATACCCTCAGAAACCCTTCTGGAGCTCTTAGACTGGTATGTTGCCCGATCGGGGCAGGGTTCTCTAATAGGATTTCTCCCTCGAGGCTTGAATGGGTGAGAGAGAGAGTCACTGCTTCTTTGGGGATAGAAGTAATGGGGATCTAAAGATTGAACATCACCCACCCTTCCAAACCTAGGTTCTCTGCGGATAAAATCCACCACCCATTTGTCCCTGAAGTTAAATATTACGCAATCGCCCTCTAGGTCTTTAGGGCAGTGTCCAACCCAGCTAACTCTTCTGACGTTTAAAATCTCAGTTTTAGACGGGGGAGGGAGAGTTCTATTCTTATTTAGCCAAAAAGTGACTTTATTTTTCAGGTCCCTATATGGTTCTATTCTATCCTCCCCAATGGTTGGGACTTCCGTCAAGATAATAGTATAGGGAACGGACTCAGGGGGTAAATTTACACATTGGAGCCTCTCTTTAACTGCCCCATTCGCCAGTTTGTCATGCCCCTTGGGCTGTTCACTAGTGCCCGGCACTTGGGGATAAGTATGGGCGGAAAATCCGTTCCGCTCGCGGATTTTGCGGATTTTCGGTAAATTCGCAATCCGCGAGATTCGCGAATTTCCCGCAAAATCCGCAAATCCGCGAGCAGCGGATTTTATGGCTTGCTCGCACTGTTCGCGTGAGTTCGAGGCTTCCCAGTTCAACTTCGCGCCCCGCGAATAAGCGCTAAATTGCAGAAATACGATCTTAGCAAAACTGAAACTACTTACCAGGTTCAAAAGTTCAAGCTCATCATTAGTAGCCATTTCCTGTAGTGCTTCCTGAGGGGCCCCTCCAGAGTTCAGTTGCCTACTTGCAACTATTATGTGACCCTGCTCTGACCCTCAGAATAGTTACACATATGCCACAAAGGTCCTGAATTACAGCTAAGGGAGACAAGCAGGAGCCAGGCTGGAAGTTCAAATCCAGTGACACATTAATCAGCCCCTAATTCATTATTGTCAGTTGGGGCAGGGCAGGTGTTGTAACTAATTTTGCAACAATGAAAGCACTTAGCAAGTGCAAAAGATCACTAATCAGGAAGCACTAAGGAAGCAGGTGCCAGCTAAAAAAATATTCTGTGACACATTAATCAGCCCCAAATTAATTCAGGTCACTTGAGGCAGGGAAGGTGTGCTTTGCTTTGCCACAATAATGTACACTGGACAACCAGAGGGTGCTGTGATGAAACAGAGGGTGGCATGGGTGGGCCAGAGGGTGGCATGAGTAGTCAGAGAGTGGCAGTGGTGACAGAGGGTGGCAGTGATGAAGAAGAGTGTCCCAAACAGGCTGGACACGTAGAAACAACAAGTTCGCAAAACTTGCGACCCGACAGGTAAGTTCGCGTTTGCAAAATTGTACAAAACACTCGCGAACTGGCAGAAACCCGCGCGAACACAAAAAAAAAATCCGCAAATTCGCGAGAATTCGCGGATTTTGCGGATTGCGAGTTCGCAAATCCACAAAATTCGCGAACGCGAGATTCGCAAAATTCGCCCATGCTTACTTGGGGAGCGGGCTGAGTTGTAGACGCCACACCTTCCTTTGTGGCCGTGCCCTTAGTAGAAGCGGAGGGTTATTACAAACATGAGGCAATTCCACTTGTGGGCGACTCAACTGAGAGTTCGATGAATCAGTAGTAACTGAAGAAACCATCTTTGGTACAACCCCCTTGTTCTGAGAGTTAGGCGGTGACTCTATTCCTTTGTGTTGGCCTTTTACTAGTTTATCTAACGTATTGGAATTACCTGTAACTAGGTTTTCCAGCAGATCCAATTTAGAATTGATCAGCCTCGTACGTTCCAATAGGGGTAACATCAAGGATTTCACAAGTATTTCTATTTTACCCAAAAGATCGTCGTCTGATCTGCTAGACAGGCATTGATCAACAGTATCAATGGACGCCACCGTGGGAATTGGGGGGCTATTTATGGTATGTAAAGTATGCATAGACTGTGTTAAACTATTTTTCGACATTTTAGCAGTGCCCCCTTTCTGGAGTTGGCTCCCTCTCTTCCTTTTACGGGGGTAAGAATTGTTTGATTTACCCTCAGTTTGGGTTGTTTGTACAGGACTATGGTAAAGAGGAGGATCACCAACACTATTGGATAAGCTAGTCGTGGGCGTGCTGGATATGGTTGCATTGGTATTTAGTAAGGGACAATCCGCCTCAAAGTCCAAGGCCATGGATGTAAGATCCCAACTTGGGCTTTGGGTCGCTAAATGGGCTTGATGGCTTAATTTAATAGGGGATACTGCTGACCCAATTTTGCCCAAGGGCGAGCGCTTTCCTGTTATGAGGTCAATGGATAAGCACTTCTCAACAAAGGCTATCTCCTTTTCTAAAATACCTGTTGCTTGTTTGTAAAAATGATCAAGAGTACCAGATACCACCCCATTCTTTGTTGAGACCTGTACAATTCTTTCTTTCCCAGTATGTAAAGCCATAGTGGTTAATACCCCAAAAGCTGTGGTCCACACAACAGCTCAGTGAAGGCAACAGAAAAAACAAGTGCAATAGCCCGGTGGTCAACAGAAAAATTGCCTCAACTATAACCAGGGTATTAATAAACCGAGGGACAATAAACAAATAATAACTAATACTAACTAATACAAAAATGAAATCCAAAAAGATAATTAAGAGGGGGGGGCCAAGCCCGGCCACGCTCGACCTCGGACGGCCTCAGATGTCCCGCCCTTTGCCCAGGCTTAGCCCGGCGCCCGCCATCGCGTGTCCCGCATGCGCGTGGGTTGGGAATCCTAAATAGGGAGGCGTGGCGGAAAGAGGACCCAGGTGCGGCCGGTGTCAGGGGCGCTAGGCAACCTGGTCCTCGCAGTCCTGAAAATACTCCACAAGTGTGCCCGGTGATGTTGATAACCCCGATAAGGCAGGCAGTCAGCAGACAAAGTCCCACAAAGTCTTGAGCCTCGAGCGGCTCCCGCAAGGCGCTATGAAGTCTTGGGAGGCGGTGCGGGAAGAGGACCCAGGTGCGGCCGGTGTCGGGGGCGCTAGGCAACCTGGTCCTCGCAGTCCTGAAAATACTCCACAAGTGTGCCCGGTGATGTTGATAACCCCGATAAGGCAGGCAGTCAGCAGGCAAAGTCCCACAAAGTCTTGAGCCTCGAGCGGCTCCCACGGGGCCGCGAGGCGCTATGAAGTCCTGGGAGGCGGGCGGGAAGAGGTCCCAGGTGCGGCCGGTGTCGGGGGCGCTAGGCAACCTGGTCCTCATAGTCCCGAAAATACTCCACAAGTGTGCCCGGTGACGTTGATAACCCCGATAAGGCAGGCAGTCAGCAGGCAAAGTCCCACAAAGTCTTGAGCCTCGATCCGCATTGTACATATTTTGTAGCTTTGAATGGGAGAATCAGGTCTCCTGTCTAGCAAAGTACAAGTCCAATCGTCAACTCTGGTTTCCTTAAGCCAACCACACCAGTTTTTGGGCCATTCCTTATATGTAGCACCCTGCATGCTACATCTTGTTGGCCATATTCCTATAGCGGCAGAGTCATAGGCACAGAATTTGCAATGTTTTAAAGTCTAAACTGTAAACTGTAAGTAGTACACCTCTGAATCCACATAATAAAAATATTGTAAATTCAGATCACAAGGTAGATGCAGTGGAACAGATGTAGGTGGGTCACAGTAATGAAATACCAGCCAGGGCTTTAGGCTAGAATTGAGATGCATTTGTAAAGCAGCTTATGTGATTCACTACTAGAAGATTGGGAGCCTCTTTCATGCCAGAAGTAAAATGTGTTGGTAGTGTTGCATGATCCAAGTGGTTAAAAGTCACTGTATATTCAGGTTAGGACCAATGAGTATTGACGTGGGTTGAAGGATTTCAGTGCTAGAATATTAGTTGTTGCAGTAGATCAGTATTATGGTGCATTAGCAGGGCTAAGGCAGCTCCTAGTATTAGGACACCCAGGTGTAGGGCTCTACCTGATCCAAGTAACAGCAGAGCAGGGATTGCTGTAGTCAGGACTCAGGTGCATTGATGATATCTGTGTTTCAGGTGCAGGAATAGTAAGTGGAGCTGTAGGGTGGGATGCCATAATTTATGTGTCTATGTCTCAATGCTGCAGTGGCAAGTCATACTGTGGGTTTGAACCGGCATGCTCTGTAAGAGTTGTATATGGGTGCCAAGGTCTGGCATAGCAGGTGCCGTAAAACCACGATTGAGGTCTTCTACCAGATCTGCCTTTGCATCCCAGTACAGAGATAGCGAAGCCATGGATCTGATGTTTGTTGCTGTGGAATATCTTTTATACCTGAGTCTCAGTTCTGGAAAGAGAGGGAAGCATGAGGTCATGATTACGATGTTTTTGGGGGGCGTGGCCAGCAGCATGGCCGACTAGACGTACCTGGCCGGAGCTCCGGCCGAGCTGCCCCGTAATCCGCCTGTAATCCTTGCAAATCGAGCTTGAAACGCTGCCAGAGTGAAGACAACCTACTTGGCGATCGGGAGCGAGCAGCCTGGGAAGTGTCAGCCTTCCGTAGCCAGTGGTTCGGGTCCGTGGAAGAAGACGGCGAGGGGACGGCGGCCATGATGGCGGCCGCGGGAGATGAAGGACCGCTGGTTGCCTAAACACACGACCGGCGGGTCGGCAGCTGACGCCCTCCGCCCTGTAATCCGGAGTCCTCCACACAGCCGGGGGGAAACGAGAGCCTGCGGTGGGCAGAAGAAGGTCTGCGCGAGGAGATTGGAGGTCCGCGGTAGCCTGCACCAAGATGGCCGCCGGCGGGAGGTACAGTGACGGGAGAAGACACCCGACTCCTGCTGCGGCGCACCACTGAGTGCGGCGGACCAGACACTTACGGTGAGCGGAGGGGGAGAGGGTGACGAAACTCGTTGGAGCAGCAACCCATTTCCACGGGCGCCGCGGGCTGCGGCGGCTCCCCCCCCTGAGACGCCGGCTGGAGCAGCCTTGGAGGTGCAGAGATCCGGGGGCCCTGGGCGCTGGGAGCAGAAGCGAAGTGACGGAGAAGGCTCACAGGGGGCGGCGGGAGTATGGCCTACAGGAGAGGGGGCTAAACTAGTAACCGGCAGCCTAAAGGCGAAACGAGTGAGGGGACCCAGTGCCTCGGTGACTATCTGGCGAGGGGAGACACGGAGGCAGTGACCCACGCTCCCGCCGAACCCATCCGGCGGCTCACACACTGGCCTGCGCCCCACTACGGAAGCAGGGATCCCGGCATACTCCTTTGGGCTATTACACGGTGTGGAGATGGGGAAGAAAGACCCGGTGCCCAAACCCCCGCGCCAGGGGCCTATGGACAATTTCGCGGCGCCACGGTCCATGGCAGACCATCCAGGCTCCCGCACCGACACGGCCATGTTACTGGAGGCCATCCAAGCGTCCAGAACGGACATCCAGGCATCGCGATCTGCCCTAGAGACCAAGATTGGAGAGGTTGGGGCCGAGGTGACGCTGCTGCGCCAGGACTTTCGGAACCTGACCGAAAGAGTAACGGCAGCGGAAGACAAATTGAAGGAGGACGGGGAGGCGATCACTACGCTCAGGAAAGACATGGCGGAGCTATAGGTTGCGCACCGTCACCTCCAATGGAAGGTGGACGATGCAGAAAACAGGTCCAGGCGCAACAACCTCCGCTTTGTAGGTTTTAGGGAGGGGATTGAGGAAAAGGACATGGCCGCCTTCCTCCTAACCTGGCTGAAATCTACGTTCCCAGCGGCGCCATTTTCCACATGCTTTATCATTGAACGAGCACATAGGGCGCTTCTGGCCAAGCCACCTGAGGGCGCGAGACCAAGGCCAGTTATAGCGCGCTTCTTAAACTTTGCTGACCGGGACCTGATCCTGAGGGAGGCCAGGGCCCTAGGAGAGATCCGCCTTGAGAACACTACAATAATGATCTTCCCGGACTACAGCCAGGAGGTCTCGAAACAACGCCGCTCCTTTGACGCTGTGAAGGCGAAACTGAGGTCCCTGAATATTAAATACATGCTCCTCTTCCCTGCCAAGCTGAAGGTGATATATAAAGACAAGTCTATCTATTTTGCCCACCCGGAAGACGCGTGGCAGTGGTTGGAGGAGCGCCCTATCTTGAACAGTAGGGAGGCGGCCAGTCGGGACGCAATGGACAGAACAATGAGGGAAAGATCGAGCTGGGAGCGGCCGAAGCCGCAGCGACGGAGGTTATGGAGGACCCAACACACGGCCGCGGCGACGCCATATAGGACCCGAGGATCGGCGACCAACAGGGGAGGCAGATCGGAATCCCCAGGCAAGGACTCAGTGGCGGGTTCGAGGTTCAGCAGTCTGAGGAAAGGGGTACGCTCCGAGGGTGATGACGTGGAGGGATTGGAAGGCCCCTCATCCGGTGAGGAAGATATGGACCTCTTGGGCGAATCACTACACCCCTTGGTTAAGGAGATCCGTCAGCTGGAACAAGACTCCTCGGGTCCGGACCCGATCATAGACACTCAGGACTCACATTCCTGATGGCAGGAACATGCAGCTCGGACGAGATAGCAGCTCGGCATAAAGGAGCACGCAAGTTGGCACACCCCCTACAGTTTTCTCCCTTGTGTGTTTGAACTGAACACAGTTTAGTCTGGGGAAGGATGTGCGGGAGGGCGACTGACCTACTCCCATGGATGGTTTGGTCCCATGTTGGGGCGCAGCTGGAAGGGGAGGGAGGTGGGGAGGGGGAGGGAAGGGACTGTTGGTACTGTTTTTTCCTCACGTTGGGGAGTTGGGGAGTTGGGGGGGGAGGGGGGGAGGGGGGTGGTATCAGTGAAGCAGCAGAGTTTACCCTTGCTACTACCCTGGACCCGGGGTCCGGTATTCGATGGTCAGCGTGAAGTGCAATGGCAGGTACACTAGCTGAACCAAGCCGAGATGGCGCTGGGGTGAAGGCGCTAACCTGGAATGTGAATGGCCTGGGTTCCAAAATTAAGAGGGGCTTGGTTAATGCCTATATTAAACGCATAGCACCAGACATCATATTCCTCCAGGAAACACATTTGAGGGGGAACCATTGTGCTTTTCTAGCACGTGGGCAATACATAGTCTTAGCGCATGCTGGATACACTATGGACTCACAGGGTACAGCAATACTCATTAGGAAAACGACACCCTTCACAGTGACACGCACATGGTTGGACCCGCAGGGCACGTTTGCAGGGGTACAGGGGACTTGGAGGAGGCGCAGGTACACGTTGCTGTCAGTATATGCTCCACCTAAATTACAAAACCGGACGATGCAGGAGATCACGAACATACTACTAGACACGGCTGACACAGTACAGATTATGGGTGGGGATTTCAACGATGTGATGTGCACGACTAGCGATAGATCTGGGAACTCTCACGCAGTGGCTGCAGTGACTGCTTTGGCGCGTAGAATGGACACGATTGGCCTCACTGATGTGTGGCGGTGGCTTCATCCTGTGCAGGAAGCCTACTCCTTTTACTCCGGGGCCCACAAGGTTTTCTCTAGATTAGACTATATATTCACCACGAGACAGGAACTCTCGACGGGGGACTCGGCAGAATATAGGGCGAGGGGTGTCTCGGACCCTTCCCCGCTGTTTGTACACATAGGGCGTGGAAGGGGGAGTGGACAAGCACAGTGGCGTATGTCGCCGTGGGATCTACAAACTCCGGAGATTCTAGGGGGCATTAGAGCGGATATCAGAGTCTTTGTGGCGGAAAACGAGGGGTCGGTGCAGTCGGGAGTTACGCTATGGGAAGCCATGAAAACCGTGTTGAGGGACCGCTTCAGTTCCAGGGTGGGGGAGGCCAGAAGGAAACGCACTGAGGAAATAGCGCAGGAAGAGGCAAACATCTTGACCCAGGAAGCTGAATACCACAAAACGAAGGGGGAGGGGCATCTGAGAATTCTGCTAGACACTCAACGGCTATACAGGGAACTGATCACGGACGAAGCGCGCACGCAGGCGCTGGCCACCCTTCATCGCCTGTATGATGTAGGCGACAAATCCGGGAAACTCATGGCATGGCTGAGCAGGCGGGAGCAAGCGGCCAGATGGGTTGACTGGATTGGGCTACCGGGTTCGGCACGAGCGTCCACAGATGTCGCGATAGCAGAGGCCTTTGCGACCTATTTCGAAGAATTCTACAGGGCTAGGGACCTCGGAGACTGCGAGGTGGTGAAGTCGTTCCTGGGTAACATGGAAGTGCCGCAGTTAACCCCCGAAGACAGCGAGGCTCTGGAAGCCGACCTGTCCTTGGATGAAATCGCGGAGGCAGTGGCTGTCCTGAAACCAGGGAAATCCCCGGGACCTAATGGATTCCCGGCGGAGTTTTTCAAGCGGACGGGGGACCTCCTGGCACGTCACTTGAAATCACTATATGCGGGTGTGTTTGACTCCGGAAGTCTCCCGCCGGACCTGGCCCTAGCCACCATAATCCCGATCCACAAGGAGGGCAAGCCCAGGGAGGATTGCTCTTCATATCGCCCAATCTCCCTTCTGAACATTGAGAATAAAATCCTCGCCACCATTTTGGCAAGGCGACTCCGACAGGTCATAACGGACCTAGTGCACCCAGACCAGTCCGGGTTCCTGCCGAACAGGGCCACTAAACTTAACCTGCGGCGCACACACAACTGGCTCCAGGAAGTCTGTGACAAAAGTGAGCCACACTGGTTCCTCTCATTGGATGCAGAGAAGGCATTCGATGCGGTCCACTGGCCCTTCCTAATGGGCACTCTTGAACGTTTTGGGTTTGGGCCCAAGTTCCAACATTGGGTGAGTCTCCTATACTCGAACCCTAGGGCGAGAGTGCGAATTAATGGGCGAATGTCGAGAGAGTTCGCGATAGAGCGGGGGACACGTCAGGGGTGCCCGCTGTCCCCACTCCTCTTTACCCTCACAATTGAAATCCTGGCGATCCGTATCCGGCTCAATCAAGAAGTGACTGGCTTTCACTGGGGGGACTCGGCCACTGACCAGAAGATCTCCCTGTACGCCGATGATGTGCTGCTGTATGTGACGGACCCGGCTAGGACAATACCGGCCCTCTTCAAGGAACTAGGCGACTTTGGGGCAGTGGCCGGACACACTATAAATTGGCATAAGTCGATCCTCTACGACCCGCAAGGTGAGCCGCGGGGGGAGTGCTTGCCTGAGTTGCTCATTCACACTACGGAAGGCTTCCGGTATTTGGGGGTCTTTATCACCCGGGACAGGCGGCGCTCCTACGCAGACAACGTAAATAGGGTGTTGGTGGCAGCGAAGGCGGAGATGGATCGATGGAGACCGCTACCGCTCACCATGTTAGGCAGAGCCGCCCTGTATAAAATGATCCTGTTACCAAAGTTTTTATACGCCCTGCAAAATGAATACTATCCCTTACCAGATGCGACACTGCGGACAATCCATGCTGATCTCCGCTCTTTCTTGTGGTTGGGGAAGCAGTCCCGGGTGGCACTCACGACCCTGCAGCGCCACCAATATAGTGGGGGTATCTCGCTACCTAATCTGGAGGCCTATTACTGGGCAGAACACCTTGCCCCGATCAATGATTGGATACACGCCCCGGCTGACCATCCCACTTATGCTCTAGAGAGATCCAAATGGGGCAATAAGACGGTATTACACTTCTTATATGGAGGGAAAGGGGGCCGCCAGCTCCTACCTGCCACGAAGATTACCTTGATGGCGTGGCGCAGAGCGACAGTTAGAATGGGCTGGCATGAAAGGCTCACCCGACAGACACCCCTATGGTTGTGTGGGTGGCTGACGGAGCTGCACAAACTGAAGGGATTCCAAAGGTGGGACGACATCGGCATCTCCACAGTGGGAGACGTCATAGCAAAGGGGGAACTTAAAACCTTCCAGGCGCTGCAGAAGGACTTTGGCCTCCAGAACACCCAATACTATAAATACTTGCAGTTGAGACATGCGTGGGGGGCACAGCACATATCGCTTACCGACATACCCCAGTTTGCACCACTCGAGGGCCGATTGCTACAGGAACGGATACAGAGGGGGGCAATATCTATGACATACAAGACACTGACAAATAATATGTTGGGAGACTTACAGACACTCAGGGAGAGGTGGGAGGCAGATGTGGGCACGATGGAGAACCTGGATTGGGAACTCGCACTCATGCACCCGAGGGAAGTGGCTATAAAATTGAGGCTTCGCCTCATACAGTTTAAGGTCCTTCACCGGGCCTACTTTGACAGAGTGAGGCTCTTCCGGATGGGAAGGGTGACCGACACCTCTTGCTTACGATGCCAGCACCAGACAGGCGATTTCTTCCACATCATTTGGGGATGCACGGTGATACAGGAATATTGGGGCGAGGTATTTAGGGAATTGAGTATGATACTGGAAATGGAGATTCCTAGAGATCCAAAACTGGCACTTTTGGGCATGTCAACGGAGGTGGACATCACACGATACCTACTCATTTTCCTGCTGCTGGCTTTGGTAGTAGCAAAAAGAGACATAGCACGACTGTGGGGGGCGCCTGGGAAACCCAACCTGGAGGAATGGAGGAGGGGTTTAGATATGTATATGGCAGCTGAAAGAGTGACCTACAAAGCTAGAGGGTGCCCACGGAAATTTCGAAAAATATGGACTAAGTGGAGGCACTACCATGGACTGGAGTAGGACTGTACGGAGAGGAGGGCGGGTGGCAGGGGGGATTGCCGGGGAGGCACGTTTGACGCTGATTCCAGCATAGTTGTTTCTGGAGGGTTTGGGTCGCTGGATTGCCTATATTTAATGTCACGACTTAGAGGGGGAGTGAGGCTCGGGGGTCGGGGGGTGGCGGAGAAGGGTGGTATGCTGCAGGGGGGGGGGAAAGGGAGGGCGGGAAGGGGGGCTCTCAATAGAGGCCTCTCAGTTGAAGACTTTACCAGGAGTTAAGGGGGGCGGGAGGGAGTTTGGGGGTGAAAATGAAAAATAAGTTCGTCATGTTGAAAGCTATGTAACTGACTATTAAAAAGTTGCAGAATATCGGGAAGAGCGGAATGTTGACACTCTCCCGAGATGTTTTGTCTCCTGTACCCATGATCCGCCTGATGCAACAACAAAAATAAATTTAAAAAAAAAAATGATTACGATGTTTTAGAGGTACTGGATATGGATCATTGAAATACTATGCTTATAATTCAGGGACATTGGGAAAGCAGCACAGTACTGACATGTTAAGGGATGCTCTACTTGAGGACTAAGGGGCATCTGCTTGGCTTCATCTGGATCCCACAAATTCAATAGGAGGGAATACCATGGGAGAGAATTGAAGTGTCTGGACAGAATTATGTGTGGGAATAAGTTCTGGATTAGCAGATGGTGTGGCAAGTCATGATTGGCATATACAGGTCTTGACTGGCATATGCTAGCAAATCTCTGTGTGGCAGTATTAGCAAAGTGAGGGCGCTGCAGGTGAGGACCAAAGTGCACTGGTAAAGTAGTCTATTCACAGGGGTACAAAAGCAGGTGTGCTTCGGATCACAACTGAGATGCATTGGTAAAGCTATACAGTGCAGTATGGCTGCGGTAATAGCAGGAAACAGATAGCCATGACAGGACTGAAGTGCTTTGGCAGAACTATTGGGCCTGGAGACCCTTTGGGTGAGTAGTGCGCTTTATAAATGCCCGAACTTGCACTTGAACTTGGTTTTGGATTAGTTGGTTACGCCACTTGACAGCATTGAGGTTTTTGGAAGAGGTCTCTGTAGTTGTCAGTGATAGAAAAGGAGCCATTCTTTCACTTGGGTATGTTGGCACTGCAGTGCCTTCTTCACAGTCCTATAATAGCACTGGCAATGTACTAGACTATATGGGGATGTTGCAGAAAGGGTTTGGCATGCATTAGCACAACTGTGGGTGTGCTGCAGTACGAGAATAGTATGGGGTACTAAAGGGTACAGGGACGGACTGGAAAATCAAAGCAGCCCTGGCAATTTTCTCAGACCAGCCCCGAGCGAAGCACTGCCTGGCCCCGGGTGACTGGAAACGCTTGCTTGCTGCTTTTGTTACTGGGGCCTGATATTGCAGCACCACTGTAAAACTGGTCCCAAGTAACAAAACCGGTCCCAACAGCTGCAGAACTGGCACCTACCCCTTCCAGCCTCTTAGGGAAATGCCTGATGCCCGCTACGGCCAGTCCAGCCCTGAAAGGGCAGTGAGGGGAAGAGTACTAGATGTGCATGATCACTTCAGATGAATCTTGAGGCGAGTGAGCAGAGCTATGCGTAGCAGGCTGGACCGGCATATCTATGGTCTGATG